>NW_021703780.1:33365506-33386208 GCF_005190385.1 Monodon monoceros
CCCTCCCTATCCCACCCCTCTAGGTGGTCACAAAGCATAGAGCTGATCTCCCTGTGCTATGCAGCTGCTTCCCACTAGCTATCTATTTTACATTTCGTAGTGTATATATGCCACTCTATCACTTTGTCCCAGCTTACCCTTCCCCCTCCCCGTGTCCTCAAGTCCATTCTCTACGTCTGCGTCTTTATTCCCGTCCTGACCCTAGGTTCTTCATAACCATTTTTTGTTTTATTTTTTTAGATTCCATATATATGTGTTAGCATACGGTATTTGTTTTTCTGTTTCTGACTTACTTCACTCTGCATGACAGACTCTAGATCCATACACCTTACTACAGATAACTCAGTTTCATTTCTCCTTATGGCTGAGTAATATTCCATTGTATATATGTACCACATCTTTGTCCATTCATCTGTCGATGGAAGGGGCTGTTCTTCGTTGCGGTGCATGGGTTTCTCATTGCGGTGGCTTCTCTTGTTGCAGAGCACAGGTTCTAGGCACGTGGGCTTCAGTAGTTGTGTCACACGGGCTCAGTAGTTGTGGCTCGAGGGCTCTAGTGCGTAGGCTCAGTAGTTGTGGCGCATGGGCTTAGTTGCTCCATGGCATGTGGGATCTTCCTGGACCAGGGCTCGAACCCGTGTCCCCTGCATTGGCAGGCGGATTCTTAACCACTGTGCCACCAGGGAAGCCCAGTCAGTATGTTTTCTTTTTCAGTTTTATCAAGAAATCATTGAGATATATATAAGTTTAAGGTGTATGGCACGACTGTTTAACATATATTGTGAAATGATTAGCACAATAGGTTCAGTTAACACCCATCACCTCATATAGGTACAGTAAACAGAGAAGGAAGAAACAATGGGAAAGAGTAATTGACTTCCAACACCATGGATTGATTCCACTGTCTTTGTACTTTATGTAAAAATAATCGCATAGTCTGCTCTTTTGTGTCTGGCTTTTTCCCCTTGGGTCGGGTTTGTTCATTCTCACTGCTGTGCAAAATTCCATCAGGTGACTGCACCACAGTTTGTTTTTCCATTCTACCAGTAATGGACAATTGGGTTTCCAGTTGGGGGTCACTATGAATAGCGTGGTGGTGAACATTCTAGTCTGTGCCTTTTGGAGCGTGTGTGTACCTAGACCTTTTTCATATGCCACCAGAAGGGAATTGAATCGCTGGGTTGAATGGCTTATGCATGTCTATTTTGCCAAAGGAGATGCGCTTGTGTACAAGCGGTTGTGTACAAGGGCTCTTGGTGCTGAAACATGAGGTAAGACAGTCTCTACCTACAGCAAAATGGGGGGAAGCTGGTGCCTGGATGGAAAAAGCTGGACTTCTCCATCCTGAGAGTGGGTGGCAGTGGGAAGGCGGGGCAACCACACCCAGGAATGGGGATGGAGGAGGACTGGCAGCCTGTAGGGAGGGTGGCCACAGAACGGTCTGGAAGGGCCGTCTCTTGCTCTCCTCCTGAGCTAAGCAGGTAGAGGAGGCTGAGGTGACAGCTCCACATTCCAACAGCACCGGGGCTGAAACTCACCTCCTCTCTGTGGGGTTTGTCCCTCACACTGATGTGGAAATTGCTCGGCCCCTGTGACTGGCCTCTGGTGGCAGAGTCTCACCCCTGGAGAGACGGGGTGAAGGCTGAGGCAGACCCTGTGGTGATCTCAACGGCCGGCCCCCTTCTCCCTGCCCAGCAGTGGACCAGGTTGGTCTGTCTGTTAGCCACTGCACACGCATTGCAGGCGTTGGGGCTGCCTGTCCCCTCAGGCATTACCAGTGAAGAGCTCTCTGGCCAACCTCTGCCTCTCTGCGTCTCTGCCCCTTTGCTGGAGGGCTTCCTTCAGCAGCCCAACCAGGCAGCAAGCACCAGAGAACTGACACTCCATTGGGAAGAGCCTTCAACCAGTGATGGTGGGTTTGGTGTATAAATACCTCAGCTCCCTCAGAGGCAGGACCGAGTGCTATCCACCCACAGTGGTAACCAATTCGATAACACACCCTTTATTGTCTGCCTTCCCTCCCAGTCTCACTCCCCTCCTCCCCCACTGATGTTTCCTGGAATCCCCTCCTGAACAAACCTACTTGCACTTGAAGCCTTGTCTAGGGCCTGCTTCTGGGGAAGTTAACCTAAGACCACATGTGACCCAGTCTGGACAAAAATGTAAGTAGGCCTGTTAGGAGCTTCTGGAAATGCTTTTCCCCCTTCTGGTGAAAGGCGTAGGAGGAGAAGGTCTCTCTTTCCCGCTCTGCTGTTTCTGTTCTGTGTGGATGCTGTGTGAGCTTGATGCCTGGGGCTGTGGTAGCCACTTTGTGACAAGGAGGGGAGACCTGGACCACACGATGAGGATGACAGAGTGAAAGGATGGAAGCCAGCTTCCTCGACAGCATCTTTGAGTCTCCCAATCAGCTTGGGATCACCTGCCTCTGCACTTTTGTTAAGGAGACAGTGCATGTCCTTAGATTAAGCCACCTTCAGCTGGGTTTTCTGCGGCTTGCAGCCGAGCTCATCAATTGCTGATACAGGCCTTGTCCCAGAGGTGTTACCGTTGGACTCGACACTCCTGCTACCACCTTGAAGCTCCCCATTAGTGACACCAGAGAAGGACTAAGACACAGGCTTGGGGTGCAGTGGGGCAGAGGAGGGGCCACGGGCTCAAACTCCACAGGTGGCTGAGGACCAGGGGTCCCAGAAGCGAGAGGGACTTCTAGGCAGCAGGTAGCTGGGGTCCCAAGGACAGGGGGTGGGGAGGGCAAGAACCCATTAATCCGGCCAGGGTGAGAGTTGTTACTGTTATTATTATGAAGCGTCTCAAGGCTCACACTCATCCTGGCCTGGCCAGGCCCCATTAATGGCCCCATAAATCCCAGCCATAAAGAGTAATGGGGGGAGACAAATGAGATAATTAGGAATAAATCTCACCGAGGTCTCTATTCAGCAGCGTCCCTGGAATGGGCCAATCTTCCGAGCCATTAGCCAGTCCCCTAATTAATGCCAAGCTGCCCAGCGTTGTAGAGGCTCCAGGCACGGGAGGGACCCGGGACCAAAAGGAGGGGCACCGCTGCCCCCAAAGCCCCAGTGGCGGGTGACCTTGGGAGGAGCCGAGGGACGCATGCCCGCAGCCTCCCTGCTTCGCTTTTCTGTCTCCAGGGCTTGGGGATGCTTTGTCCGCACTGTCCCGTCTGCCTCGCTGTCTCTTCCCCTCCTTTTCTGCATCTCACTCCATCTCCGGTCTGTCTACCTTCAGTCTCTGTTTCTCTCTTATCAGGTGGTCACTGGCTGCATCGTTGAGCCACAGAAGGTCTGACTTAGCAGGAATTGTGGGCGCCACCTGTAACCACCCTCCTCCATCTGTCCTCCCTGCCAACAGTCAACACCAGGGCAGGGACCCCTTTGACACCCCCTCCCCTGGAACAGTGTTTGGAACCGGGAGGTCCCCCTACCACTGCTGCAGTGCGCTCTCCTTGGGGCGGTTCTCTCTCTTGCCTGGGGCTGGGATCTCTCTCCCCGTGTCATTACCTCTGCCTCTGGGTCTTACCTCTGCCACTGGAGCCCGAGACTGAGCCTCACTCTCCTCCCAGGCTTCAGATTTTTGAAAGGCTTTGTCCTTGTCTTTCCCTCTCCAGCCAGATGCCCTGTGCAGCTCAAGGTTTCCAGCCAGGCCTCCCCAACCCAGGTGCCTCCTCTGGACCCACCTATAGTGACCTCTGTTGTTTTAATCTGCCATCCTCCCCCCCCCACACTTTTTGTCACAGCACCCCTATTTCTTTGGGAAATGTGCCCACCTGATTCTGGAAGGGCAGCCACGTAACCCACCGTCTCTGGCCACAAAGGCCTGGCTCATTGTAGCCCTCTGTCCCCTGACATGGTGACTGGTCCAGGGATGGGCCTTACTGCCTTCCCTGGGCCCCCTGAGGTGGCAAAACTGAGAAATGCCTGAGACACAGCACGTGAACACACCTCTCTTTCCCGCCTCCGAGCACCCCTGGACACTTGTCCGCATCACAAGGGAATGAGGCTGTAACCCAGGGATGGTAGGAATTGTGGGGTACAGAGGCCGCTACAGGGTCGGGGAAAGATAGGAAAACCAGGTGCGGGGCAAGGAAGGCTGGGAGGGGCTTTTCTCTGGAGGAGGTGGTGGGGAGGGGAGGGCTGGGGCTGTGGGAGATACCATCCCATGCCTGTCTCCGTATCATTCTAGGAAAGTCAGAATGTGGAAAGGAGCATAAACACGGAAGTGACAAGGGGCCAGGTCTATGACCTCTGTCCTCTCTGCTGCCCCCGCTCAGCAACGGGGGGTGTCTGCAGCAGCTGTCCTGAGCCTTGGGGACCAGCCCACAGTCCCCACCACTGCCTCCTCTGCCCAGGGCATGGCTGGCTGCAGGCAGTCCAGCCTTGGGGTGCTTCAAGGTGTCCCCTCCTTGCCCTGGAGACATGGGGTGTCTAGGCCCGAAGCCGAGTTGGAGTTGGCCCAGCTCTGAGTACAAGCACAGAGAATGCCGATTAAAGGTGCCAAAGAATGGGGAGAAGCTGGTGCAGGCTCAGGAGGCCGGGGCGTGGCGGGCAGAGCACCCCTCCCCACACAAGCCAGCCCCTGGCTCAGCCGCCTGCTCGGTTACAGGGCAAACACACCAGATCACCCAGGGGTCATGGGCGGTCCTGGCCAGGGACAACTCAGCCTGGCCTCACCATCTTGCCTTCCCACAAATGTGGTAATGCCTGTCTTGAGTTAGACGACCCAGGGCAGGAAAGTGGCCCCCAGGAAGTCTCCTGGGCAAAGCGGGGTGCTGATCTGCTGCTCCAGGGTTGAAAGAAAACCAGAGAAGCAGGCGACTTCCCTGGATACTGTGGCCGCCATTAGATTTCCAGAGCCTCATCACTGTTCCATTGTACACACAAGGAGACTGAAGCCCCGAGAGTGAAAGGGCCTCTTCCCCAGGACCTACAGCAGAACCCGGCTCAGATCAGCTGGTCAGAAAGCAGAGACTGGGAGCCAACAGAGAAGGGCCACGGTGTGGAGGGGAACAGTCCAGAACCAGGGCTTGCCCTGGAAGGACATGTGAGCAGAGCTGGGTGGGTCAGTGGCCTCTAAGATAAATGCCGTCTGCTTCCCAGCAGAGATGAGGCCACCTGGGCAAGGACGCGGGGGCTGGGGAAGGTGGAGAAGGCGTGGGATGCAGGGGGGCGGGTAGCAGACACAAGGATCAGGCTGAATGGGCTGGTGGTGTTGCAGGTTCTGAAATGTGCAGTGTGTGAGCACATGTGTGTGTCTATGTCTGGTGTGTGTGTGTGTGCGGTATGTGTGTGTCTTTGTGGAATGTATGTATGTGGCTGTAAGGAGAGTGTGTGTTTGTGTGTGTGTGGCTGAATTCCGCCTCTGTCTCACCCCTACCCAGCTCAGCCTCTCGGGTTTCAGCCCCTGTCCTGCAGGAAACCGCTATTTGGACTTCAGAGGTGCCTCTTCCTGCAGCGGCCGCCACCGAGGGGAGAGGGCCGGGAAGGGGCCTTCCTGCCCACCTGGACCAGACCTTGAGTGGGTCAGGCAAACCCCCTATGCTGGTCCTCCCTAACGTCCCTCGAACCTCAGCCTTGGGGAGAAGCTGGGTTGAGCGGGGACTGAACGGAGGCCCTCCCACAGTCACCCATCCTCCTGTGGACAAAGGAGTGCAGCAGAAAAGTGGACGCTCCCCGCAGCCATGGGGGCAGACTGGCATCCCCTCATGGAGGTCAGAGTCACAAACACACACACCCTGAGGCCCGGTGATCCCACCTTCAGGAATATTCTACAGATACAGCTCATTTGTGCAAAAGGACATGCTCACGCAACCTTGTTTATAACAGAGAAATTAATGGAAGGGATTAAGCAGGAGCTGGGCAGCTGGGTCATGTGTGGCTCATCCCTCCGTGAAGCTCCAGGCCGCTCTTCAAAGTGCTGATAAGGAAGAGCCCCAAAACAAATGGTCAAGTGATAAAAATGGTGCAACGTGCATGGGATTCTGACATTTTGTAAAAAAAAAAGAAAAATGATATGGGTAAATGCTTGTGTATGCACTTTTGATGAGACTTTTGAACCTTTTGTACTTTGAGCATACAATAACTAAGCAAAAACAAAAAAACACAAAAAAAACGCTTGAGACAGATGAACATGGAGGGGGCCAAGAAAATGGGGCTTCTCTCCTGGCTTTGATCTTGACTATGTGACCCTGGGGAGGTCACTTCCTCTCTGTGTCCTGAGTTTCCTATGTGGTCCTTGGAAAACCTTGGTGTTGGCAAAGTGAGGCCTGTGTACACGTGTATGAGGGGAGGGGCTGCAGGGGAGGGGGGTGGGGTCCCTCTCACCATCTCTTGTCACCTCCTTCTGCTGACACTGCAACCCACGCCCAAGGCCATGGGCTGTTCCCTAATGTGGCATTCCTTAAGAGAGCTCAGATTTCATCTGGCTCTCTTCCTGAGCTCCCTCCTCCCCTCCAGAATCCATCAGGGCCTCTCCACCCTTTGTTCCTGGAAGCAGCAGCCCACCGGTTTCCCATGAGGTCTCCACTTTTCAAGGCCTTCTTCAGCCATGTCTTCTCCTCAGGACAATCCAAGTCCAACCATGAGCTGTCCTCTCACTCACCCTGGACCCCTCCTGGCTTCCTCCAGGTCCAGGATGGGGTGGAGAGGGGTTTGGTCCACACAGCCCTCCCCGCTGTCAGACTCAGTGCTCTGGTCTGCCCCTCCTTCCTGCACCCAAGGGCTCTGGACACCTGACCTCTGCGGCTCCCGCCAGCCCTGACAGTTTTCTTCTATCTCAGGCCCCCTGGAAATCAGGGGGACAACTGAGGCTGGGCCACGTGACCTCCATTCAGGCCAAACTTGCCTCCCAGTGCAGCCCTGGCTGTGCGGGGAGGCCCGGGGTTGCCCCCTCCCCAGGCCCTGCTCTGCCACTGACATAGGCGTCACCCTATGCCTTGGAGCCATTATGGCTTTGAGAAGCAGGAGTCAGCAGGAGATTAATTAATCAAAACCTGAACACATCTGCTGTTAATTAATTCTATGCCAAGGGTTAACCCTTCCCTTTCTGGGCTTCTCCGTCCCTTCGGCAGGGAAGGAAATAAAGGTGGGGCGTGGGTACCCGTCTTCCTTTCCTCCCTCAGGGGGGAACATGAAACAAGGGAGGGGACCTCAGAGGCTAGGAAAGCCCCATCCATCTGGGGACTTTGTAGGGGGGTTGTGGGAGTGTTTGGTTTTCAGAGTCGTGGTCCATGGCCATCACTCATGAGTCCTGAGGAAATGTGAGAAGGACCCATATCTTTATTTACAGCAACAAATAGAACAGACCTTCCCTCCATTCCCTCCCTCTCCCCTTCCAGTCTTTTCTATACCTTTCCCCGCTCCCACCCTACCCTGGGCCCAAGCCCAGCCCTGCCCTCTGGGGTCACTGTGTGGGTCAGGCCCCACAGGAGGCTAGACCGGGGAGGGGCTTGGCTGAGGTCAGGTGGGGTGTCTCTTTTCACATTTTGTTGTCCTCTAAGCCTGGGGGCAGGGGAGGGGGGATGCAGGCACAGGGGCAGTGAGAGGTAGAAAAGCGCACAGCCCCAGCACCCCAGCCTCCCCCATGTCCCGGCCGCCTCCCCCAACTTTCACAGTGTTCTGCAGCCCTGGCAGCTGAGCCAGGAACGGTCCCCCCTCCCCCCAGGTCTTAGGTGCTGTTGTCCAGGGAAACCAGCAAGGAGGACCGGCACCGCACTCTCACCGGGCTGGGGTTCCGAGAGGGCTCGGGGAGGGTGGGAGAGGCCCGGGGGAGGGGGCGGTCCAGCCTCGTGTGACAGCCGGGGACACCGCGGGTCAGGAGGAGAAGCAAAGCCCACAGCACTCCATGCAGATCTCCAGGCAGTCGGCCGACTCGCAGCAGGCGTCCAGGATGCCGCAGTCCAGGTCGCAGGGCAGGTCGCAGTCGGCACACTCGCCGGAGCCGCAGCAGCAGCAGCAGAGGCACGAGTCCTCGGAGCTGCAGGAGCCGCACGTGGCGCAGTCCAGGACGATGTTGCACAGCGTCAGGAACTCGCAGAACAGGCAGGACAGGATGCAGTGGACGCAGCAGTCTGCAGGCGAGACGGCCAGGGGCCGGGGACCAGCGCGGGCGGCAGGCTCACTGAGTGCAGAGACAACGCTCGTGCAGCCCTCCCCCGGCTCCGTGAAGTGGGGACCCACCATCCAGGTGACCCCGAGACACGGAGAGTTACGCGGAGTGAGGGTCTGAGCCCCGGCAGCCTGGATCCCGAGTCCCTGCTTTGACCACCCTCGGTCATTTATTTAACGAACACGGAGGGATGACGTGTTCCAGGCACTGTTCTAAGTGTTGTGCACGAATTAAACTCATTTAAACTTGCAACGACTCCTTGAGGTGGGGCTGTATTAGCCCCTCTCTACAGATGAAGAAACTGAGGCACAGAGAAGTCACTTCAAAATCTCTCCAGAATCCTGCCACTCTGCTCAGCTCTTGCCTGGTGACAGCAACTGCGTCCTCGCGGGTCTCCCCACTCCCTGCCTTTGACCACTGCTCCCGGCCCGCACGCACCTACTCCGCACACGGAGGCCGGAAGGACCCTTGAAAAACCTCTGTTGGATTCCCCCCCTCCTGCCCTCAGAACCCTCTAGTGGCTTCCACCTCAACAGGAGGAAAAGCCCAAGCGCTCCCAGTAGCCCCGACGGCCCCTCCCCAGATCCCTCTGCTGTGGCCACACTGGCTACTCCTGGTCATGCAGGCACTGCCCCCTGTCCCCCCGGTGCTCCAGCCCCAAGATACGTGCTCTGCTCATTCTGTCCCCTCCGTCTTTGCCCAAATGTCCCCTCTCGGGGAGGCTTTCCAGGAGCACCCTCTTTTACACTGCCGGGCCCCAGCCCCACCCCCTTGCCGGCGCCTGCTCTGCCTCCCCGCCCAGGACTTAGCACCTCCCGCGGCTTACACAGCTCTCCCCGCCTACTACAGGGCAAGCACCGCAGGGGCCGGCGTCTTTGGCTGTTACGGTCCCTAGACCGGTGCCTGGCACATCGTGGGTGCTGAGTAAATACACAGGAAGTGAATTCACACACGATCCTGCCTTGCGCACCCAGCTGGTACGCGGTGGTGCTGGCTCAGCAGCCCGTGTCCTGAACCGCTGGTGTGCTGCCAAGATGCTGGGCTGGCACCCCTCCCAGGGGTCGGGCCATGGGCAGTGTCCAGTTCCCCTGACCAGGCGGGCCCCTGGCTCGAGGCTGCTGGTCCTGTGGGAGTCTCACATCACCATGCAGGCTCCGACGTCCCCACCCAGTCCTGTGTACAGGGAATGGGGGCTCGCACAGCTGGAACCCCTGCCATCTATCGCAAACTGGATAAGGAAGTTCTCTTCAGGTGCAAATCTGGTGAGGTCACCACCTTGCTTAAAACCCTTCGAAGCTCCCTACTGTCTTCCAGATGAAGTCTAGACCCACTATGCAGCTTACTATGTACCCTCCACTGCAGGAGTCCCGGTCTGCTTGGAGTCTCACCTCCCACCATTCTTCACCTGGAACTTCAAAATCTAGCCACACTAGCCAGTTCTCACCTCTGTGCTAAGGCACCCCGGCTAGATCCTCCTATGATCCTTTAAGGCTTGCTCAGACACCTCCGGAGCCTTCCCCAGCTTTCTGGGCTGGTGTGGGTGTCCCCCTGTGTTCACTTTATCACTCATCATTTATCTTTTATCACATCGCAGAGTGATTACCTTTGGATCTCTCTGATGAGAGCTTTATGAGGCCATGGCCTGGGTACCCAGCACACAGCACAGTGCCTGGCTCACAGCAGATGCCCAGTTCACTTCAGATGCATGAACACCCCCTTCATAAACAAGCCTGTTGGGCAGAATCTGCTCTGGGGGGTGAAAGTTATGAACACATTGTGTGCAAATGTGTACACTGAATCCTGTTTGCAGAGGACCAGCCAGAGTCCCCCAGCATGGGCAGAAATTACTTAAAAGTTCTGCGGTGAAGGTCAAGCATCACTGGGCTACAGGTAGCCGTCACCCCTGCTGAACTGATGCCTGGTGGGGAGGGGGACCTGGCTGCCCAGGTCAGTCCCTCAGAGGACCTCTGTGTGGCAGGAACAATGGCTGGTATATCTGGGTGCTCTGACCTCCCACTGAACCTTGCAGCCCCCATCCCGCCCCCAATTAAGCATCTGACGGTGCATGATTTTATTACGCTAAGTGCTGTGCTCTCGCCCAACAGATGGTCCATTCCTCAAGGAAAATTTCTGTTTCCAGAAATGAGGTGGCTTAAGCTGGACGAGCCCAGATGGCTCCATTTCTTGTTAGAGCAACTCTGGGAGAGTAGGGATGAGAAGGGGCTGGCCTTGAGAACTCACACGTGCCTTACCTTACCCAACATGTGTCCTCTGCAAGGTTCTCTGATTTAAGAGTCTTGCATCAGACTCCCTGGAGGGCTTGTTAAAACCCAGACTCCCGGGCCCCACCCAGAGGTTCAGATCTGGTGGACCTGGCGTGGGGCTGAGATGGTGCACGTCTAACCGGCAACCTTGCAAAGATGCTGCCGCTGGCCCCTGCATCAGACTTCGAGGAAGCCAGCTTTGGAGGCTTCTCCCAGAGGGAGGCGAGACGGGGTGCTTACCTTCCTGCGCCTGGAGAGGGATCTGGGAGGCAGCAGGCTTGGTGCTGCCCTTGCTTTTCTTGCTGCCTTGGCTGGCTAGAGATGGGTGTGTCTGCAACTTCCGGTGGGCCTTGGGGCCACCCAGGGCACCGTTCCCTGTCCGCCTGGTGCCGCCCAGCTCCGAGGGGTGGCCAGAGCCATTCGCCACTAGTGGGGTGCAGCCCAAGGGGTTCCCCTGAGGCTGGCCTAGGAAGATGATGAGAAAGGGCAATGGGGGAAGTGGGAGCTGGTGGGGGGGGTCCCCGCACAGCCTCCCGGGGCTCTGCTTGAATCCTGCCTGCTTTTTTCCTAGATACGCCACAGGTCATCTAGCTGATCTGTATTTTGCAGATGGGGAAACTGAGGCCCAGGAAAACTGACTTGCCCAGTGGCACATCATGAAACAGCCACAGAGTCGAGCCTGGCTCCTGACTCCCAGGTCCGTGCTCATTCCAGAAAAGACAGAGGTGCAAGGCAAAGGGAGAGGCTCAGGGCCCTGGACCCCACCTTCTTACCCGGCGTGAAATCCACTCTCCTGCTCTTGGGGTCCTGGGATTTTGGCGAGAGCAGTGGCAGTTGGGGGTGGAGGGGCAGCAGGGAAGCAGTTAAGCGTCACCTCGGCCCCTGCCAAGCCCCCTGCTGCTTTTGCCCTTCGTGTGCCAGGTGATTGATTGGAAACATCTGTTTGGAGATGAATGCCCTGGCCCTGGAATCAGGGGCTCCTCAGAGCAGCCCCCTATCTCCCGCTACTTCCACCTCCAGCTCCCTGCCCCATCCAGCCTCTGTGGGGCACCTGCAGAAAGGGCTTGCTGAGGGGCCCCTTGGGTCTGAGGAGGGGGAGAAGGGAAAAGGGAGGCCAAGCAGGGAGACCCCAGAAGCTGGGAACCCTGGGTCCCCATCCCAGGCTGAGGAAACAAAACAGCTTTATCAGTGGGGTGTGGGGAGGCTGGCCCTGGAGATCCCTCCAAACACCCCCTTCCTTCCCTCAGGTTTGCCCACCTGGATGGCATGGTTCTGTTCTCAGGAGATGAGGGCAGGGGTGTGTGTGTGTGTGTGTGTGTGTGTGTGTGGAAGTCTGAGAAGGGGTCATAAGAGTTCGAGGATCCCTCTGCTCAGGGCCCCTGACTCCTGGGCGGGACCCTCTGGCCCTGAGGACCCTCAGTAAACGTGAACGTGGGGCACTTACATCTCTCAGGCCCTGTGGTCTAGATCCCCAGCTCCCTCTGGGCCAGGTCTCTGGGTTTGGATTGTGGCAGGAGTGGGTGTCTGGGGCAGGAGCTGGAGGCTGAGGAGAGCGGAAGGGGGCCTCAGCGCTTCCCCTAACTGAGGGGGCTGGGCCTTTTAGTAATGGTGGGAGCACATTGCTGGGCACTCAGTGCACGCCGGGCACTGTTCGGAGCATTTGGCATGCAAATTGTTCTCAGTATCTCTAGAGGGCAGTATCCTCCTTTTACAGATGAGGAAATCAAGTCCCAGGGAAGTACAGTAACTTGTCCAAGGTCACACAGCGAAGGGTCAGAGGTGGGACCAGCCTGGAGGCTAAAAGCTGGGACTCCGAGAGCAGAGAGGCAAGGAGCGGGCAGAGGTTGGGAGGCAAGGGACTGAGGAATAAGCTGCTACTATCACAACCATCACTACTCTTAAAACTAGTAGCTGACATGGTTTGAGCTGTGACTAGGTGCCAGACACACACAGCGTTAAGAGCTCTAAGTGTAGTAACTACTTCCTTATGTGCTTTTTTTTTTTTTTTTGGCCACACCAAGTGGCTTGCGGGATCTTAGTTCCCTGACCAGGGATTGAACCTGGGCAATGGCAGTGAAAGTGCTGGGTCCTAACCACTGGACCACCAGCAATTCCCAGTAGTAACTTCGTTAAGCATCAAACAGATCTACTATTACTAGCCCATTTTGCAAATGAAAAAACTGAGGCCCAGAAAGGGTAAAACTTGCCAGAGGTTCCACAGCTAGGAAATGGAGGGGGGAGGGGATGGAGATTGGGAGAAAGGAGCTGAGGACAAGCTGGGGAGTCAGGGATACAATGGGAGACAGGGCTCTGGGGAGGACCGTGCTGGGAGCCTCTGGCCCTGAGCAGTGGCTGGTGCCTGCATCTGGGTAAACAGGGCTAAGGCCAGGGGAAGTGGCCAGGCCTGAATCATCCTGTCCCCACCTCCTGGCCCCATGGTGAGTGACTGGGCTGAGTCCTTGGCCAGCTTCGGTGCCCCCTGCCCTGCTGCCTAAACATGGGCACAGTGACCAGAGGGCGGGAGCATGTGGTGAGCTAAGGGCCCAGGAAGTTGGGGCAGACACAGAGCTTGCCTGTGGCCATGGCCGTGGCAGTGGTCGTGGTGGCTGAGTCACAAAGCAAACACTCAGGGCCCATAGACACAGGGGTGTCTGTTCAACTCCCATCCAGGCCCCCTCCTCCGTGACCACGGCATTCACCTCTTTCTCTCAGTTCTGCTGGTGGGTGTGTCTGGAGGGCAGTGCACTAGCAGGATTTAGTAACCCTGACTTCCAGGGAGTCCAGCTTACCCCAGACACCCTGGCTGAAGGTGGCTCCACACTCGGCCATGCCAGCTGGGCAGGCAGGCATAGGAAAGAGCACTGGGCCAGGAGACCTGAGCTCCGCAGTCTGTGTTCAGGGAGAGTGGGTCTCTGTGCCTCAGTTTCCTCATCTGTAAAATGCGCTTGGCAAGAGCTATCCTGCTGCCTCAATACAGGCCAATTTGGAAAGTGCGTAAGATCATGCAGGGAAAGAAAGTTGGGAAGTGCCGATGTGTCCGTAGATTTTGCGGATCTTACTGGTAATCACAAAATGATTCTGGGTGTCCCTTCCCCTGCTTCTGAGGGTGACAGTGGCAAATTCTCCCCCTCCAGGACTTCCTTGGAGACACTGAGCTAAACCTGGGAATAGAGCTGAGTTTTGCTCCTTTCTACAGAGAGCAACTGCGGGTGTCTCTCCTGCCGGTTTGCTCTTGACACGCTGAAGGCTGGGCTGCCTCAGGCTCTGGCTCCCTGGCCCTGGCCTCACGCTCTCTTGTCCTGAACCACATTGCCTGGAGCCTGTCCACACTCATTTTGAACTAATTTTATCCGAATCATTTTGTATGTGGAGGTCTTCTTCCTAGACAGAAAGGGCAACGTCCTACACCTTTCCACTGCCCACACCTCAAGGTCCTGGCCCACCGCTAGGCTCCCACAGGCACCCATGGCATTTCTGCCAGCCCATCTGCATTGGATTCCCTAAAGCAACCCCTACATGTTGCCATCCCAATCCCCTGACCCCTAGGACTCACGTGTCACAGCTTCTGTGGGGATGTCGAGGTCAGTGCTGTCCAGGGCCTGGGAGGCCCCAGGACCATTGCTTTGGGGCATGAAGGGTGCCGCCTCCTCCAGGGAGCCCTCCTCTAGCGCTGACTCCGCAGGTTGAGCAGATCCTGTCACTACCTCCAGCCCAGGCAGGAGGGATAGGGTCTGGGCTAGGGAAAATGCAGACGACTGAAGGACATTTTCCTGGTGCCCTCCTGTTTGCCCAGCCCTGGTCCCCTTCCCATGGCCCAGAATGCCGTGAGCCCTCATTCTCGGACTCAGTACCAGTTACACAGCCCTTACCCTATCTGGCAACAGTGCCAGACTCTAGAATAGAAAGTTCCCAAACCACAGCCCGTGAACGAGCAAGGGTGTGTACATGTGCACGTGTGTGTGTGTGTGTGTGTGTGTGTGTGCACCGTCAGGGAGTGGGGCCCGAGATGCACGGTATAAGGGAAGTGGGGGGAGGCAGAAACACAGCGCAGGAGAGAAGAGACAGGCAGTGATGGGGAGACAGGGACAGGCATCCAGAGTGACATGGAGAGAGAAAGAATCAAAGGCACAGTGGAAGGTAGAAGCAAAGACAGTGCATCAGAATGTGGGAGATTGGGCACGGAGGAGGGCGCCCTAGACGCCCAGTGACAGACAGCCCGGGACAGGCAGGAGACTCAGCAATTGAGCGAAAGTCAGCGATGGAGAGAAAGATAAAGGTGAGATCAGAGGCAGAGGCGATGGAGAGGGAGTGGGGTACAGACAGAGCAAGAGGGAGACAGACAGTGAGCAACTGGGGCCAAGAAAGAGGATGATAGCAAGAGAAAGAGTCAGAGAACCCTGGGGGGTGAGGCGGAGGGGCTCCGGGCAGGAAGAGAGACGGGGAGACAGCCCAAGAGGGCTGGAAGAGGCGTATGGCAGCCACATGTAATTACAGTGAATGGCTCGGCCCCTCTGTGCAGGGTGGGCGGAAGGCAGAAATGGAGCCACCTACAGTTCCTGAGCAGCAGGACTAGGGGCCCCTGGGCCCAGGGGAGGAAAGTTCTGGGGGCTGAGAGGTGGGGCAGGGTGGCAGAAAGGTGACTGGGCGTGGGAAGGCCTGAGGGTGGACAGGAAGGGTGAAGCCCAGGGTCATGGGGCCAGGGGCCAGGCTGGGCAATGACAGGGTGCAGCCTGGGCCTCCCATCAGCCCCCAGGTTGTGCAGTGGGAATGACAGGGGCCTCAAGAGGGCGCCCCTCCCCCAAGCCGCACTGGAGCAGGGGAGACAGAAATGAGAGACTCAGAGAGACACAGAGACCAAAGGGCCCAGGGAGAGGAGAGTGACACAGGGAGCCACAGAGAAAGATGAAGAGAAAGGGTGATGAAACCCAGAGAGTAACAGGTCAGCGCCCACCCGTACACACCACACACAGAAATCACGAGACACACCCACAGCGACAGAGAGAGACAAGAGCTAGTCTTGGAAACAGTAACAGAACGAATCACAGAGCACAGAGGGCCTTACATAGGGGTTCCTTCCCTGAGCTGTCTCCAAATGGGGGCGGAGGGGTAGGGAAGGAGACCATTAGAGGGATCAATTCAGGTTGGGCAAGTAGGTCTGGGGGATGGGAGCATCCTGAGGGGAGGGGATGATCCAGGGGCTCAGAGACCCCTGAACAATCCTTGTTCCAAAGACCCTGGTCTCCCACGGCCAGGGGGACCGAGGCCCCAGGGACCCCACGTGGGTGGTACAGAGAGCAGCCGGCATGCTCCCACCTGCCTAGGGAAACCATTGACCCTGCCTGGAGCTGGGAGCTGGGACAGGGTACAGGGAGGGCTGGGGCTCCCACCACTCCTGAACGGTGGCAGTTCTGTGCTGGGAACCCCTCCTGGTGCCCAGGGAGGCAGGCGGCAGGTCCCTCCAGCCCCATCCATTCCTTGGGCCTATTGAGAGCTCTGTGCGTTAATGAGAGGTCAAATGGCTTTGGGAGGATCGCAGGGCTTGGACGAGGGGGAGCAGGGAAGCAGAGATGACCCCCAAGGGGGATCCAGGCCACCTGCTCCATGGCACCTCTCCCAGCCCAGAGCCTGGTCTACAGCAGCACAGACAGGACAGGACAGTGGAGGGTCACGACCAACCTGGCCTGGAGAGGGAGGCTCACGGCTTGAGTCCTAATTCCCAGAAAGGGAGGGGGCTGCCCAGCTCCAGCCTCTGGCCCTAGAGGCGTCTTGCCAAAGCCCTGAAGCGGAGCGCTGACTCTCCCAGGTGGTGTAGTGACAAAGGCCTGAGCCAGCAGCTGGAAGACCCAAGCCCTGGTTTTTACCAGATACCAGCTTGGGCGAGTTACCAGGAACTGGGTCACCTTGTGTGAAAGGGGGCTCACCATGCTTGTCCCTCAGGGTTTCAAAGAGTAAATGAAACACTCAGCAGAGCCTGGCATGCAGGGGGCCACTCACATACCCTTCCACCTGCCCATCCCCCTGCCTGCCCTCCCTCCTCTCCCTTCCTTCCTTTCCTCTTTCCTTCCTGTGCTGTTTGGTGTAACAGCTACGATGCACCTCCCAATACGTCAAGCACTGGGTGGACCAAAATGAGAAAACCTGGTCACTCCCCCAGGAGTTCTCTGTCGGGGTTGGGGTCGGTCACATACACCGCAGGGCAAGAGTTACAGCAGGGGCATCTAAGAACTGTGGGAGCACAGAAGGTGGGCACTTACCCCAGGGGTGTGTGTGTGTGTGTGTGTGTGTGTGTGTGTGTGTGTTTGTGTGTGTCTAGGAGGCTGCTTGGAGAAGGCAGTGCCTACGCTGGGTATTAAATAATCAATCAGTCAGCAAAGAAGGGGAAAAGGACCTTTCGAGAAAACCAGCAGAAGCCAAGAGCCCAGTGTGAACAGCTACAGCATGAACGAGGGGAGACTAGAATGATAACTGAGGCACGGTGGGCCTTGTGGTCACTTCCCAGGCTTTCTCCTGAGGTCACCAGGGCACACAGAGGTGACACTGTCAGTCCTGCAGTGGAAGGAGCCAGGATTGCAGCCTCTTGGCCCCCAGGGTTGAAGAGGGAGGAAGGTGAGGAAGACTGGTTAGGAGTTAGGAGACTGGTCCTCACCTGGGCCCTCCTACCCCTATGTGGCCTGCCACTCTCTGGGTAGTCTCTCCTAAGTCACCTACAGGGCTGGTGACCTTGAATCTGGTGGGAACAGGAAATTACAGAGAGCACAGACAAAGTCCCAAGGAGGCCCCTCCTGCAGGAAACCTGCCATTCTGGGGGTGAGCATCAGACCTTGGAAGGAAACCAGGGGGGAAAGTAAATCCAGTCCAGTCATCTTGACCTGGAAACACTGAGGGACAGACCTCCTGGAGCCGGGAGGGCTGCGGAGGGGACCCAGCAGACACTGGGGGAGCAGCGCTGAGGGCAGAAGAGGAAACTGTGCTGAGGGCCCAGAGATGTGGGAGCAGGCAGAGAAGGAGCAAGAAGTGGCAGGAGGACCTGGTCTGCGGGTGACATGCTGCCCAGGGGCCCCGACGCCAAGATGCTGGAGAAGAAATGGCTCTCCCTGCAAGCACATGGAGCCGAAAAACCAGACTAGAGGCGGGGCCCACGTGCTCAACCATCAAAAGACGGCAAGAGCCCAGCTTTCCTTCTTGCTACCAGGAGACCCCTGCCCAGCCACAGAGGGGAGAACATCTCTGAGGAGAAACTCCAGGAGGATGGGAGGCCAGCAAAGGACAAGGGCCACTGTGTGGACAAGAAACTCAAGTTGTGTGTGAAGGCATCTGCCCCGGGTCGGGGTGGGGCTGGAGTCCTTGGCTGGGGCCCCACCAGAGCCACCTTTTTCTAATGTGCACAGGGGGTAATTCCCTGGCGGTCCAGTGGTTAGGACTCCGCGCTTCCACTGCAGGGGACACGGGTTCGATCCCTGATTGGGGAACTAAGATCCTGCAAGCAGCACGGTGCAGCCAAAAATAAATAAATAAATAAACTTAAACAAAATAATAATGTGCACAGCGGGCCAGCCATGCTGGTGGCGTCTCTGAGCAGAAGCCCTAGCCCTGCACTTCTCTCAAGAGTCCCCATCTCCAAGGGGGAAACACAGAAAGGCAAGAGCCCGTGTGCCTCGACATATTCTCATCCCTAACATGGGATAAGGGTCAGGTCAATGCCCTGAGTTCTAGGGTGGAAAAGTCACGTTTAAATCCATAAGCCCGAGAGCGAAGCAGAGAGACTCAAACTTCAGCCGGACCCTGTGCGCTCCCTCTGCCTGCCTGCTGTTCCTGGATGGAGAAGGAGTTCGGGGGACCTCTTCCAGGTGGGAAGGGCTCATTCCAAGCCTGGAAAGTGTCCACTGGGCCCTCGTCCCCAAGCTCCAGTGCCTGGTGCCTCCAGCCGAGCCCTCTCGTGTCTTCGTGGACAGTGGACCCAGCCTTCCCCTTTGGAGCTCCGACCATCTCTGCAGAGACAGGGCCAGGATCTGATCTGCTCAGAGAGTAGTGACCAAAGCCCCACATTCCAGTCTATCCTTGGCCTGGTATTCAAGGCCTTGGTCTGTATCTTCAGCCTACTCAATGGACCAGGATCCTATGTTCCAGGCTGGCCGACCTCTCCATGGCCCCAGGCTACCACAGGGCCTTCTGCCCAATCCATCCAAGTTTCCCCATCAAGGGGAAGCTTATCTTGTTCCCCTTGATCAGAACGTCCTACCTCTCCCCTCTCCCCAAATCCAGCTCATCCTTCATGACCCAGCTGGGGTTTCACTTCTTCCTCCAGAAAGCCTTCCCTGACCCTCGAGCCAATAGTCTCTCCTCGGAGCGGCCACTTACTGAGGACTCAGCATCCAGGGTTCCCTGCTGTAAACCGTAACTAGGGAGCGAAGTGCGGGTCCTCAGTCAGACTCCCTGCAGCCCCTGTAGGCACTCAGCAAATGTCTGTTGCTGAGGATTGAGTTCTGGGGCCTGGAGCCCCAGGTCAGGAGGAGAGAGAATGAGAAGGTGAGAATTAGGGCTGGCGCCCAGCACCAAGAAGGCAAGAATGTGGACTCGTTTGATACACACTTGTGACACACAGGTCACAGGCTCAGGTCACCAGGCTAAGGACTTGTGAGGGCCTGAGATGGCCAGTTAGGCTGGGTCCAGTTGGTTTGATTTTAGGTCTGAAGGCTCCAATTCCCCAGGAAATTCAATTTAGAACCAAGAGCAGGAATGTGACACCACAGTGCTGGACAGAAATCTGTGGGTTAGGGAGCCAGGCTCCTGGGGCATTCGGGGCTGGATGGGGAAGAGGCCACTGGGGGAGCCAAGGGTGTGCGGGCTTGGCCACCTTCCCCAACCAGAGCTGCCCTGGGTCCCCTTGCACCCCTGTCTGCATCTTGGGTGGCTGAGGGAGGGGCTGACTTACTCCCTGGCTATCTTGCCAGCAGGGCCTCGGCCTTGCTGCTCTGTCAGTGCTCAGCAGGGAGCGTGGGGGATTCTGGTCTCCGATTTAGGCGTCTGTGGGGTTTTGGCTGGGTCTCTTGCGGTTTGGGCTTCCTGGGCAGCAGGCTCATTCTCCCAAGGCAGCAGAGCCAGGCCTTCTCGTGTTATGAAAGCCACATTGTCTGGCCCAGCCCAGGCTGGGGAGGGGGCTCGCTGGGGCACTGGGGGGCCTCAAGTTACAGCCCAGGGCTTAACCCTCCCAGTGGCCCACTCTGGCCCTTGCCCCTGCCCTGAGAACATTCAGCCCCTCCTTTCCCTACTGGGGCTCGAAATGGGTCACACAGGGGCGAGGATCTTGGAAGGAAGGAGTGGAGGCGAGAGCACAGAAAATGGATAAGCAGGGGAAGAATGGGAGAGTTGGAGAGAAGCAGGAGGCTGAGAAAGAGAGGAGGGGCGAGGGACAGAGAAAGAGCCTTCCCAGGCCTCTGCCCCTAGCCCTCTCTCCAGGCTGCAGGAGCCCAGTTCTTGGTGAAGTTTATTCCCCAGAAGTCCCTACTCCAGGGTCCCCACAGAGGGGGGAATCTGAGGGCTGGTGGGATGCACAGCAGACACACTAGTCTCACATACATGCCGGCCCCTGACCAAACGTCTCCCACTTGTCCTCACTCTAGGAGACCCCCAGCCCCACCCCGCACCTCCACAGCCCTGGGTCTCCAAAGGGCCAGCATCTACACCAGGTAGACCTGGGCCTCTCCAAATGGGCAGACCAGCTCCCATGGGCGGATATGGAGACTGAGGCCAGAGAGGGGAAGGAACTTGTCCAAGGCCATGCAGGGAGTTAGTGTCAGAGGTCCAGGACCAGACCTCCGTTATTCAGAGACTCAAAGAGGGGAGAAAGGGCGAATGGGGCTGCGTGAGAGGAAGGCAGAAGATAAGACTAACCTAGAGCTGGGAGTAAAGGCATGAAATCTGGGCCTGTACTCCTGCATGCAACCCCTCCAGCCCCCCGCAACAAATCCCAGATGTTCCTGACTTCTCCCTGTCCCTGTGGTCCATTGTGAGCCTCAGCTCACATGTGTTCGGTGAGGGGATTGACTGAGAGCCACAGCCCCAGGACTCCCCTCTGCCCCCTCCTTGGACCCCCTCAGGAAGTCACAAACCCTCCCGGGTTGGGAGGCTCCTGCAGGAATCCCAGGGAGGTTACAGACCCTGTGAGTTGAGGGAAGGGGTGTTTCACTCGGGTGGTGAGCTCTTGATTGGGGAGAGTGAATGAGAGAGAGGGAGAGAGAGAGAAAGACAGAGGCGGAGAAGGAGATAAAACGTGTGTGTGTGTGTGTGTGTGTGTGTGTGTGTGTGTGTGTGTGTGTG
>NW_021703780.1:33386218-33431194 GCF_005190385.1 Monodon monoceros
TGTGTGTGTGTGTGTGTGTGTGTGTGTGTGTGTGTGTGTGTGTGTGTCGTCCCTGCAGGGTAGGGGTGGTGGGGACTGGCCGGGCCCCGGTGGGGAGGAAGACGAGCGAGACGAAATGGCAAGGAGGGGAGGGGCCGGGTCCTGTCGGACAAAAGTTTTCTGGAAGCACTAGGCTCTGGCTGGGTTGGGGGAAGGGAAGGAGAGAAAGACTCAGACACCCCCACCCCGCCTGAGGCCCCCATAAATATTTACACACTGGGCAGAAAAGGCTGGGACACAAATCCCAGACGGACACACAGACACTGCGTGTGTGTGTCTGGTGTTGGGAGTGGGGAGTGTTGGAGCCAACTTGGCGCGGCCACCGCCTCCGTTCGGGCCCTACCCCCATCGCCTCAGCCCTCCACTCTCCTTGGACCCGGTCCCCGATACCCAGATTCCTCGCCTCCACCTCCACTCAAGCTTCCCCGAACCCTCTCCCCGCTTCTCAGGGAGGAGGAGGGAGAATGACCACCGCCCCCAACCCCCTAACCGGCTCTCGTCCAGTCTAGCTCTCCATCCCCGGTCCTACCTGGGCCGGGGGCTGCGCTGGGGGCTCCATGGGGCGCGTCGCAGTGAGGGGGGCGCTGGCCACTCACCTGGGACATCGGCCCGGGACCTGCGGGAAACAGGGCTCAGCGGGCGGAGCGGAAGGTCCCCGCGCGCGCGAAAGTGGAAAAGGGGGCCGGGCAGAGGGCGATCCAGCGGCAGCCATGCGCCCATCCCTTCCCAGGCCGGCCCCCGCCCGACTTACTCGTGCGAGCTGCGCGCCGCTCTCTCGCGCCGCGGGGATCACTGCGCTGGGCCTGCCATGCACGACGGCCGCGAGCGCCCCAGCCCTGGGGCAACTCGGCTCCACTGCGGTCGCTCCGCGCCCCTCCCTCTCACTCGCTCCTTTCTCCCATTTCGGCGCCAGCGCGCGCCGCTGGCCCGCTTCCTTCTGCCTCCTTTCCCTGTAGCCCCCTCGCTCCTCCCCTGCTTGCCTCTCCTCTTCCCTCCCCTCCTCCCCGGCCCACCCTCTCCCCGCCCCCTCCTCGCCTTCCCAGGCGCCCCCCCACCACGTCCCTTCCCCCGCGCCGCGCTCGGCGCTGCCTGGGCGGGACACGTCTGTCCGCGGGGCGCTGCGGCTGGAGCCCCCACAGGAAGCCGGCTCCGCGCGTTTCCTCCGCGCTCTCGGAGCTGGGCCCAGTCTCCCCAGATCCCCGCCCCCCTCCCAGGCTCAGCGCCCCGGGGGGCGTGCAAAAGGGACCGCGCGCGTTCCCCTTTGCCTGTCCTAAACTCTGCGAAAGTTTTTGAAAAAGCAAGAGAACAAGAGAGAGAGAGAAACCATGGTGACCACAACCACCTCGAGCCAATTGTCTGAATATTTGTGGCCCCCAAATCTCGTCCCAAAGGTGGAAGTGATCAAGTTTCTCAGGCACCCTTTGCCCACCCCCTTGGTCTCTGCCCCGGGGTCCTAAGCCTGGGCACAGACCAGAAGTTGTCCCTCCGGGAAATCCGGTTAGTGACCACCTAGCATCCCGTGTCCTAGAGCAGCCCTAATTCCCCCACCTCCACCAGCCGTGCGTGGGAATTTGGTCAGAAACCCAACTTTGGAGGCAAAGAGAGTTTCTCGAGTTCAGCCTTTCTTTTGGCTCCAGACTGGAATCCGAGGCCTTCCAAATTACGGGCGCTCGGGAAAGGGGAGACAGGGAGCCCCTCCCGGCGGGGGCAGCCTGGCGACACATCTGGAATTGTGAGCTGGGTCCCTCCTCAGGGCCGGGGTTAGGAAGGAGCCGTGGCCAGAGAGTCGGGGTGAGGGGAGTTCAGGGACCCTCAGCGTCGCCCAGGGAGCAGGTCCCCGAGGATGGGGGAGGGCATGGAGCCTGCGGCCCGCTGGGTGGGGGTGGGCGGGCCCGTGGGAATGATCAGGTGGGGCCGCCCGCTGTGGTGACAGCTAGACCAAGGACTCCTCGGAGCCGAGTATGGGCTCCCCACCACGAGGAGCCGTGAGCAATTAGGGAGGCGACGGTGGCGCCAGGCCTGTTCTCCCGGTCCCGCCTTCCAGCCCGGGCTTGAAGCTGGGGCTGGGACGCGGGCCCGAGCTAGGGACTCGGGGCCTCTGCTTGGTGTCCCCCAGTCCCTGCAGTCGCTACTTACGACGCTCAAAGGTCCTCGCGGCGCCGTCGAGGCCAGGACCGCTGTGGTCCCCAGGGCTTTCGCCACCCGAGGCCGCGTCCCCGCGATGAGGCCAGGTGGCTTCGGCCGGAAGTGGGGGGCCCCCGGGCCGGGAGGAAGGGGTCCGACTCCCGCGGCCGCGCAGCCTGGTGCGGGGCCCGGCCTGGAACTCCGGGAGCCAGCCCGGATCAGTCTGTTGTATGGAAATTCTGGGGAGCGGGGCGGACTCCCCCTTCCCGGCAAGGGCTGAGTCACTGGGACGTGCCCGCGGGGCTTGGCGACTGCAGCATTCTGACCAGCTTACCTGGGTCCGCGAGCTTGGCCTCATCCGCCGCCAAGACTGGAAGTGGAAGGGCGTAAGGGGGCGGGGTGGTGGACATGGTCCCCAGGGCAGTCCCCACCGTCGCTCTCCGTCCTCTCCTGATTGTGGGGCCCCCTCCCTAACCACAGACCCTAGCCCTACACCACTAACCCGCCCCGCCTCCCCCCTGCTTCTCAGTCTCTATCCAGGGCCCCTAAACTCTGGATCGGCCCAGTCTCCCAGCTTTACTGTCCGAAATCAACTGCTTGGGATCCAAAGTCCTCTGAACCTGGCCCAGCACTAATTAGTATGTCTGGTTTGTTGGAAATGTAAAATATTTACATTTAATCTCACATACCGGTTATACAGGTGTGCTCAGTTTGTGAAAATCCAGCAAGCTGAACATTTAAGGTACATACCCTTTTTTATATGGCTATCATACTTGAATAAAATGTTTTAAAAAATCAACACTCATTAAAATCAACATTCTAGGGCAAAACACAGTATGGTGTGATGACCAGGCAAGGGACTCCAGTTCCAGATCCCAACTCCACCGTCCACGTGTTTCCTTGGAGAAGTCCCTTTACCTCTCTGAGCCTCAAGAGGGATGAACATTGGGCTCTCTGTGTGGAACCTAATAGTTTCATTGTTATCCAGGACCAGGACTAGGGTGAGGTAAGTGGGGCGTTCCTCTGGGGTGCAAAATTTAGGAAGGTGCCAAGATGAAAAAATGTTTTAATTCAATACTTTTAAAAAGCCAAATCTGCAAATTACAGCCCTGCCAGCTAGCTGCCTATTTTTATTTATTTATTTATTGGCTGTGCCTCACAGCTTGTGAAATCGTTTTTGTTTTATTTTATTTTATTTTATTTTATTTTATTTATTTATTTACTTTTGGCTGCATTGGGTCTTCGTTGCTGTGCGCGGGCTTTCTCTAGTTGCGGTGAGCGGGGGCTACTCTTTGTTGCGGTGCGCAAGCTTCTCGTTGCAGTGGCTTCTCTTGTTGCGGAGCACGGGATCTAGGTACGTGGGCTTTAGTAGTTGTGGCTCGCGGGCTCTAGAGCGCAGGCTCAGTAGTTGTGGTGCACGGGCTTAGTTGCTCCGCGGCGTGTGGGATCTTCCCGGACCAGGGTTCGAACCCGTGTCCCCTGCATTGGCAGGCAGATTCTTAACCACTGTGCCACCAGGGAGGTCCCAGCTTGTGAAATCTTAGTTCCCTGACCAAGGATGGGACCAGGGATTGAACCCAGGCCCTCAGCAATGAAAGCGCCGAGTCCTAAACACTGGACCACCAGGGAATTCCCCAGCTGCCTATTTTTATAAATAAAGTTTTATTGGAAACAGGGACAGGATTAGGGTGAAGCCAGTGAGATGGGATCATGCAAGTTCAGGGTTAGATCCTGTCTTTATTTAAAATATTGGCATTTTGTTCATTATAGATTTTTTTGCATTAATTTTGATTTTTAGATATATTGCAGGAAAATATAGTTTACCGAGTAATTACCAAGTAATTGTAATTACCGAGTCTTTTGATGCTCCCTTAAGTTTTGCACCTGAGCCTCACTCACTCTAGGCCTTACACAGCTCGCCGTTGTCCCTGGCCTATTACTGTCTTCTCCTGAAGGACCTGGCTAGGACCCCAGGGTAAATGAGCGGGAGGCTGAAGATGCTTCCACCCCCCTCACCACGCCCCTCAACAACAGGTAGGCTCTGCATTCAAGCCCAGGCCTAGCTTTCCTGGGGCCCACTGATCAGTTCAGAGTCAAATGCAAAGTCCTTACAGTGGCCTTCAGGCTCCAAGAGCTGGGCTCGACCTGCCTTCGCCTTCATCTCCCCTCACTCATTTCCTTCCAGCTTGCTGCTCCCTGAGTTTGTTTTTTCAATTTGCCCCATGTGCTTGCCTCAGGGCCTTTGCACTTTCTCTTCCCTTTGCCCAGAATGTGCTTCCCCTAGATATTCACTTGGCCCCCTCCCTTGTTTCCTCTACTTATGTCACCTTCTCAGAGAGGGCATCCCAGACCGCTCACTCTCTGTCCCTTCCCACCACTTTATTATTCTTCATAAACCTTTCACCTCTTGTTGATTAGTAGAATGAAAGCTCCAGGAGAGAGGGGACTTTGCTTTGTCTGCTAGGGTATTCCCTAGAATTGGGTCTGACCCAGAGAGCTCAATAAATATTTCGTTTCACAGATGGAAAACAAGGGGCCAGAGAGGGGAAGGGGCATTAGCAAGTCACGCAGTGAGTTGGTGGCAAGAGCTTACTAAATCCCATGTTTCCAGACTCCCAACTCAGTGCTGTTTCCTGCCTCCTGGGGCTTATCCTCACCCCCTACCCCCACAGCCCTCCAGACAGCGAAGGGTGACCCTGCACAGCTCTCCTGTACGCTCCTTTCCACACAATGTGATTACAGAGCCTGGCCAGGCTCCAGACCCCGGCGTCCACCCGTCTCCAGTGTCCAGCAGGCAGGCACAGCTCTTCTTGGCTTCCTGTCTGTGGCACAGGGCTGGTCAGTGGCTGGGCTGGGTTCTGCAGCTGGACCACAGCTTTGGTCTCCATACCCTGGAGAATGGGGGACGGGCCATTGTGGCGCGACCTCCCTGCAGAGGGCTGTGTTGAAGGGGGTGTGTTTGTGTGTAGTGGGGGGAGGGGGATGCTGGATAGGAACTGAACAACTAGATAGGAACACCCTCCCTAATGAGCAGAATGGAGAATGGGGCTCTAATCCCCCCTTCCTCAAGGACATGGCATGCGACAGTGGGAGGGCAGCTCTGCGCCGCAGGCCTGATTCTCTTCCTTTCTTCTATTCTTGGTAATCAGAAGACGGTGGTGTGTCACATTCAGTACACATGAGTTGGGTATGTTCTATATGCCAGCCCCTTGCTGGATAGTTCTAGATTTGTTGCTTCCTTTCTTTTCTTTTTTTAAAATTTACATTTTTTAGCATCTTTATTGGAGTATAATTGCTTTACATGGTGTGTTAGTTTCTGCTGTATAACAAAGTGAATCAGCTATACGTATACATATATCCCCATATCCCCTCCCTCTTGCATCTCCCTCCCATGTTGCTTCCTTTAATACCCACACAGTCCGGAAAGCTGTTATCCTCATTTTACAGGTGAGGAAGCTGAGGCACAGTGAGGTGAAGTGACTTGCCCATGGCCACACAACTAGTATGGGTTGCAGCCGGGACTTGTACCACATTTCTTTTTTTATTTTTTTGGCCGTGCTGTGTGGCATGCAGGATCTTAGTTCCCTGACCAGCGATTGAACCCATGCCCCCTGCAGTGGAAGCGCGGAGTCTCAACCACTGGACCGCCAGGGAAGTCCCTTGTACCACATTTCTGAAGCCCACTGCAGTGCTCATGCCAATCCCTGACATGGCCTTTAGCACAGAGAGAGAACTGTGATATTCTTCGGGATGTGTCCCCCACCTCCAAGCTGGCTGCTGGAGATGGAGGCATGGCCCTGGCCCCCCTCCTCTGTCTCATCGGTAATTGGCCGCGTAGAAAGAGTGGGGCTTGGTTTGGTATCGTGGAGACCCAGTTTGCATCCTGGCTCACTCACTTCTACCTAGGTCTGTGATTTGGGGCAAGTCATTTGAACTCTCTGAGCTTCCAGGTCTGTTGTGTAAACCCAGGAGGATGGTTCCCACTTCACAACTGGGAAGAAATTAAGTGAGCACCTGGTACAACACCAGAGGCTTCAGTAAATGGTAGCTCCCTTGCCCGGGTCTGCCCTCCCTGACGCTTACCCAGCAGCAAGCAAGGGGAGCCTCACAGGGCATGTGTCCAGCACCTTACCTGGTGCTCACTATGCGACAGGCACAGTTCACAGCACTTTACATGAATTAACCAGTTTAATAGTCACAACATTAAATATCAATTAATATTAAGTACCAATATTTCCCCCATTTCACAGGTGAGGAAACAGAAGCACAGAGAGGTTCAGCAACTTGCTTAAGCCTCACAGCCTTCCCTTCAGCACCATCTTCCCTGGGGGGAGGGAGGGGTCTCAGGGCTGATCCTCTACTGGATAGATCCTCTTCATCCCCCAGGGAAGTTACTGAATTCTGAGCTGCTGTTAATCAAGTATAAATGCCCTTATGCACTGGCCTCCAAACTTTTTTTTTTTAAGTAATTCAACTTTATAACAATTATAAGTAAACCTCTTAAAATTTTCTGGACAGTGCCAGTCTTAAAAGAAAAAAAAGACTTATTTTTTAGAGCAGATTTAGGTTCACAGCAAAACTGAGTGGAAAGTATAGAGAGTTCCCGTGCACCCCCTGACCCACACATACCCAGCCTCCCCCATCATCCACATGCCCCCCAGAGTGCTACATTTGTTACAACTGATGGATCTGCACTGTCCCATCATTATCACTCAAAGTCCATAGCTAACATTCAGGCTCATTCTTGGCATTGTACATTCTGTGGGTTTTGACAAACATATAACGACATGTATCTACCACTATAGTATCGTACAGAGTATTTTCACTGCCCTAAAAATCCTCTGTGCCCCACCTATTCATCCTTCCCTCCCCCTAACCTCTGACAACCACTGATTTTTTTTTTTTTTTTTTTTTTGGCTGCGTTGGGTCTTCGTTGCTGTGCGTGGGCTTTCTCGGGCTTTCTCTAGTTGTGGTGAGTGGGGGCTACTCTTCTTTGCTGTGCGCGGCCTTCTCATCGTGGTGGCTTCTCTTCTTGCGGAGCACGGACTCTAGGCACGCAGGCTTCAGTAGTTGCGGTATGTGGCCTCAGTAGTTGTGGCTCACGGGCTCTAGAGTGCAGACTCAGTAGTTGTGGCACGCGGGCTTAGTTGCTCCGCGGCATGTGGGATCTTCCTGGACCAGGGATCGAACCCATGTCCCCTGCATTGGCAGGTAGATTCTTAACCACTGTACCACCAGGGAAGTCCCAACCACTGATATTTTTAACTGTCTCCATAGTTTTACCTTTTCCAGAATGTTGTGTAGTTGGAATCATACATTATGTAGCCTTTTCAGATTGGCTTCTTTCACTTAATAATATATATTTAATGTTCCTCCGGGTCTTTTAATGGCTTGATAGTCCATTTCTTTTTATCACTGAATAATATTCCATTATCTGCATGTACCACAGTTTCTTTATCCATTTTTTTAATTGAAGGGTATCTTGGTTGCTTCCAAGTTTTGACAATTATGAATAAAGCTGCTATAAACATTTGTATGCAGGTTTTTGTTGGACGTAAGTTTTCAGCTCATTTGGGTAAATACCTAGGAGCATGATTGCTGGATTATATGGTAAGAGTATGTTTAATTTTCTGAGAAAGTTCCAAACTGTCTTCCAAAGAGGCCGTACCAGTTTGCATTCCCACCAACAGTGAATGAGAGTACCTGTTGCTCCATATCCTTACCAGCATTGACGTTGTCAGTGTTTTGGATTCTCGTCATTCTGATAGGTGTGTAGTAGTATCTCATTGTTGCTTTAAACTGCATTTCCCTAATGATATATGAAGTTGAGCATCTTTTCATATGCTTGTTTGTATCTGTATATCATCTTCAGTGACGTGTCTGTTCAGGTCTTTTGCCCTTTTTTTTTTTTTTTTTTTTGCGGTATGCGGGCCTCTCGCTGTTGTGGCCTCTCCCGTTGCAGAGCACAGGCTCCGGACGCGCAGGCTCAGCGGCCATGGCTCACGGGCCCAGCCGCTCCACGGCATGTGGGATCTTCCCGGACCGGGGCACGAACCCGTGTCCCCTGCATCAGCAGGCGGACTCTCAACCACTGTGCCACCAGGGAAGCCCCTTTTGCCCATTTTTAAATTGGGTGGTTCATTTTCTTATTGTTGAATTCTAAGAGTTCTCTGTATATTTTGGGTAACAGTCCTTTATCAGATACATCTTTTGTGGGACTTCCCTGGTGGCTCAGTGGTTAAGAATCAGCCTGCCAATGCAGGGGACATGGGTTCGATCCCTGGTCCGGGAAGATCCCACACGCCGTGGAGCAACTAAACATTTGCGCCATGACTACTGAGCCCACGTGCTGCAGCTACTGAAGCCTGTATGCCTAAAGCCCGTGCTCTGCAACAAGAGAAGCCAATCACAATGAGAAGCTCACACATTGCAATGAAGACCCAACGCAGCCCCCAAAAAATAATAAATTAATTTTTTAAAAATAAAAAACTTAAATTTAAAATTTAAAAAAAGATATGTCTTTTGCAAATATTTTCTCCCAGTTTGTGGCTTGTTTATTCATTCTCTTCAAAGTGCTTTTTGCAGAGCAAAAGTTTTAAATTTTAAGTCCAGCTTATCAATTATTTCTTCCATGGACCCTGCCTTTTGTATTATATCTAAAAAGTCATTGACAACTGCCAGGTCATCTAGTTTTCTCTTACATCATTTTCTAGGAGTTTTATAGTTTTGTGTTTACATTTAGGTCTGTGATCCACTTTCAGTTAATTTTTGTGAGGACTGTAAGGTCTGTGTCTAGATTATTTTTATTTTTTTGTATGTGGATGTCCAATTGTTCCAGCACCATTTGTTGAAAAAAGTGTCTTTGCTCCATTGGGTTGCCTTTGCTCCTTGATCAAAGATCAATTGACTCTATTTATGTGAGTATTTCTGGGCTCTCTATTCGGTTCTAATGATCTATTTTTCTATTCTTCGCCAATACCACACTTTCTTGATTACTGTAGCTTTATAGTGAGTCTTAATGTTGGGTAGTGTCAGTTATTCAACTTTGTTTTTCTTCAGTAGTGTGTTGGGTACTCTGGGCCTTTCACCCCTCCATATACAAACCATTTTTTAACGGCTTTATGAAGATATAATTACATACCATACAATTTACCCATTTAAAGTGTACGATTTAGTAGGTTTGGGTATATTACATTACTAATTGTTTTAAATTATGGTAAAACATTTATAACATACATTTTTCCATTTTAATAATTTTAAGTGTACAAGTCAGTGGCAGTAATTACATTCAAAATGTTGTGCAACCATCACCACTATCTATTTCCAAATCTTTTTCATCACTCTGAATAGAAATTTGCAACTGCTAAGCAGTAACTCCCTAGTTTCTTAGCTTGGCCATGACAAAATACCAAAAGCTAGATGGCTTAAAGCAGTAGCAATGTATTGTCTCACGGTTCTGGAGGATAGGAGTCTGAGGTCAAGGTGTCAGCAGAGTCATGCTCTCGCTGATGGCTTTAGGGGAGAATTCTTCCTTGCTTCCTCTAGCTTCTGGTGTTTGCTGGCAATCCTTGGAGTTCCTTGGCTTGTAGATTCATCACTCCAGTCACATGGCCATCCTCTCCCTGTGTCTTCACATCACCTTCCCTCTGTGTATGTCTGTCTCTGTGTCCAAAGGACACCAGTCATACTGGATCAGAGCCAGTTCTAAAATGACCTCATCTTAACCTTGTTAAATTTGCACAGACTCTATTTCCAAATAACATCACATTCTGAGGTACTGGGGGTTAAGACTTCAATGTATCTTTCGTGGGGGGCATAATGCAACCCATAATACTCCCCATTCCTCCCTTCCCCCAGCCCCTGGCACTCTGTAATCTACTTTCTGTCTCTATGAATTTGCTTATCCTAGATAAATGGAATACAATACTTGTCCTCTTGTGTCTGGTTTATTTCACTTAGCATAATATTTTCAAGGTTCATCTCTGTTGTAACATGTATCAGAACTTCATTCCTTTTTATGGGTGAATGAATAGTCCATTGTATGGATATGCCACATTTTTATTTTACCCATTCATGTGTTGATGGACACTTGGGTTGTTTCCATCTTTTGGCTACTCTCAATAATGCTACAATGAACATTAGTGTTCAAGCCCTGCTTCCTCTTAAGTATTTTGACAGTGCACCTATATCAAAGTTTTAAAATTGCCGATGCAGGGGACACGGGCTCGTGTCCCAGTCCGGGAAGATCCCACATGCCGCGGAGCGGCTGGGCCCGTGAGCCATGGCCGCTGAGCCTGCGCGTCCGGAGGCTGTGCTCCGCAACGGGAGAGGCCACAACAGTGAGAAGCCCGCGTACCGCAAAACAAAACAAAACAAAACAAAATAAAATTGCCCATCAATCCCCATATGTGTCATTTACTTATAAATTATATACCTGTGCTATTATGTTATATATAGTGTACATAATAAATATGCTTAAAAGTGAAAGGGTGAGACAAAGAGTAAATAGGAATGAATCCAATATAAATGAAGTAAATATAAATAAGTGTTTCTTCGTGAATCCCGTTTTGGAGACAATGATGCACCACTCTTCCTGAAAGAATATATGTGGTTGACAGACGGCCTTGCCCTAACCTCCTGGTTGTAACTTTCTCAGGATCTCATATTTCTTTGACAATCTGATGAAAATTATGGGCACTCTCCAAAAAAACTTCCCTCCAATAAACATAGCATTTCCAATACAAGTTTGGGAGATCCATAGAAGCCCAGAAAGCCTCATTTAAGATTACTTGCCTTAATCTGAAGGACTGCTTCAGCGGTGGAATTGCAGGTATCTGCATAAAGTGACATTTGAAGGTGGGGAGAAAGAATTTTATTCACCTCCACAGCCCTGTTTCTGAGTCTGTGGGTTTTTTAGGATAACCTGACATTGCTGAAGAGAACAAACAAAGCAAGAAATATGGAGATTGGAGTTGCATCCAATAATCACACAGTGCTTCTGAATAGCCAAGAGAATAAAACAGACCTGCAGGCGATGAAGGTGGTGGTAGAAGTGGAAGGGGGGTTGTTGGGTGGGGGGCTGTGTATCCTGGCCCCTGAAGACGCCCATGGACTCCCACTGGGGTGATAGACAGTCTGGCTTAAAGTCGCCAAGCTGATGGGTGGGATAATGTCAGATTCCCAATAAGGGGAAAATCACGGAGAGTTTGCATTTGCGTTTCCTTTCTGCTTTGGACCTTGCAGTAATAAGAAGCAAGCCATTTTCCCATTCTCATTACCATCTCACTTATTGCCATTCGTATCAATTAGTGTCCAAACAGGAAAACAGAAACCATTCTAGGTGCTTTTAGCAGAAGGGGGTTTAATACTGGGAATTGATCACAAATGTCTTAGAAGGGAGGAGGTGATGCTCAGAGGCTAGGAAGCTGCTACCATCCCTGGGCTGGAACCCACAAACCCACACTTGGGGGTGAGTAGCTGGAAGTGTTGCCACTGGAACAGCTGCCACTGAGCAGCAAGCAGGGACCCTTCTTGCCCACTGATGCTAAGGAAGTGCCCACCCCAGGTGTCCACGCCGCTGCTGCCAATTCAGAAGTAACCTGCCCAAGCAGAAAACTCTGCTTCTCCCTCCCTCGTGCCTTCCCATCTCTCACCGGTTCCTCCCATTCGCAGAACCTAACTGGAGTTTGGGAAATGTAGTTTGCTAGCTTCCAGCACCTGCAGAACACAGAAGGGAGGACATGAAGCTGGGAGCCAACAGAGCACCAGCAAGTCACAGCAGCCATCGCAGACTCCACCAGAAACAGACCCATGTGGACCACTGAATTTTCTGTCTCCCCTCCCCTGGGGTGCCCTCCTTAAAGACAGGGTGCTGTTTGTCCACCACACTTTCTCCAGCACCTTGAATGGGGTACCTGAGTCAGTGCTCCATAAAGCTGTTTTCCCTGACCATTTTATCCTCCCACGGAGACAGAGTGAGTGTCCTCCGTTTTCAGTGTATAAAGGAACCAAGGTCCAGAAAGTCATGACTTGCCCAAAGGGACCCAGCTGCCATGACATGCCTGTCTGACAAGTCTCGGGAAGGTTTTGGGCGAGGACAGGGCTGACTTAGCAGCTGTCGGCGCCCCACTGCCCGCCACGCCTTCCGGTCTGGCTGCCCAGAACAAGCTGTGATGTGGATGTCTCTTTCAGGTCTACAAGTGTTCTCAGAGCTGAAGCCAAGAAGGGCTGACTCAGCTGTGACCTCCTCAGGGCTGGGAACTTCCTCCTGCCTCAGGAAATAGAGCATCCTGGCACCTCTCTGCCAAAAGGGCCACGCTGGAAGTCAGGTAGGCTAGTCAATGGAGACAGGGGCTGGAAGAGGCAGGAGCAGGACCCTGCGTTGGACCCTCCCTCCTCTGTTCCCCAGGGTGGAGCTCTCCATCGCAGAGTCTCTGCTATAGTTAGAGTGACAAGATTTCCCAAACCAAAAATTGGTACATGTGGTTAGACACATATGACTGTCTTTATGAGGAAAATGGGAGAGAGTGTTAGAAATAGGGTCTGTCTCAGGGTTTCTCAATCTTGGCACTCTTGACACTTGGGGGCCAGAGGATTCTTTGTTTTGGGGCTGTCCTGGGCACTGTAGGATGTTTAGCAGCATCCCTGACTTCTACCCACTAGAGGCCGGTAGCATTCCTCAAGTTGCGACAACTGAAAATGTCTCCAGACATTGCCAAGTGTCCCCAGGGCAGGATAGAGGGAAGCACTCCAGTTGAAAAGCAATGGTCAGAATTCCCTGGCAGTCCAGTGGTTAGGACTCCATGCTCTCACTGCCAAGGGCCCGGGTTCCATCCCTGACCAGGTAATAGGATTCTGTGTGGTGCAGCCAAGAAAAAAAAAAAGCAATGGTCTATCCCCAAAACTCAGGTTGTATCTCTATACTGGACATGGCCAGTGGCCAGGAGATGGTGCCCAGTCTGGCAGAAATATAGTCCTGCCCCTTGAGGAGGGAGGCACAATACTGGCCCTAGTCTGAGGGAAGAGACAGATCCTGACCCTGGGGAACTTCTGGACTAATGGGGGAGATTAGACAGCCCCTAGAGAAACAGGAAAACATGGTGGTTAAGAGCATTGAACTTTGGAGCCAGAATCCAATATTCAAATCCTGGCTCCACCATTAATAGGATAAGTTACCTCTTTGAGCCTCAATTTCCTTATTTGTATGATGGGGATAATGATGGCACCTATGTTGTAGAGTTCTGTAAAATTATTTATTTATTATTTATTTGTTTTTATGATCGACTTTATTTTTTAGAAAAGTTTTAGGTTTACAGAAAAATTGAGAAGCTAGTACAGAGTTCCCGTATATCTCATGCCAGTTTTCTCTGTTATTAACATTTGTTATAATTAATAACCCAACACTGATACTTTTTATTATTAACTAAAGCCCATAGTTTATTCAGATTTCCTTAGTTTTACCTAAGGTCTTTTTTCTGTTCCAGGATCCCATCCGGGACAGCTCATTATATTTTGTTGTCAAGGCTCCTTAGGCTCTTCTTGGTTGTGACGGTTTCTCAGACTTTTCTTTTTTTATAAATTTATTTATTTATGGCTGTGTTGGGTCTTTGTTGCTGCGCACAGGCTTTCTGTAGCTATGGCGAGTGGGGGCTACTCTTCATTGCGGTGCGCGGGCTTCTCATTGCGGTGGCTTCTCTTGTGGAGCACGGACTTTAGGTGCATGGGCTTCAGTAGTTGCGGCACGTGAGCTTCAGTAGTTGTGGCTCACGGGCTCTAGAGCACAGGCTCAGTAGTTGTGGCACACGGGCTTAGTTGTTCCGCAGCATGTGGGATCTTCCCAGAACAGGTCTTGAACCGTGTCCCCTGCATTGGCAGGCGGATTCTTAACCACTGTGCCACCAGGGAAGCCCTCAGACTTTTCTTGCTTGTGATGACCTTGACAGTTTTTAGGAGTACTAGTCAGGTATATTGCAGGATGCCCTTTTACTGGAATGTGTCTGACTTTTTCTCATGATTGGACTGGGATTATAGATTTGAGGAGGAGAAGGTCACAGGGGTAAAGCACCCTTCTCATCGTGTTGTCTCAATACTACATCCTATCAACATGACTTATGACTGATCACCTGGCTGAGGTGGTGTTTGTCAGGTTTCTCTGCTGTGAAGTCCCTCCCTCTCTCCTGGCTGTGCTCTTGGGAAGGAAGTGGCTGTGCACAGTCCACGCTTAAGGAGTGGGGAACCTCATAAGGAATTTGTGAAGACTGAATCAGTGCAGAAATACATGCTCCTTAGAACAGTGCCTGGCATGTGGTAACCCTTCTGAGCGATTTGCTGTTATGATGACGATAGGGAGACCCTCTGAAGAGGAGATTGGATGGTCCCCACACAGAAAACATACTCAGGGCAACTTGGAAGTCGGTATGCTGGGTTAGGCAGAATAATGACCCCCTACCCTCCAAAGATGTCCCAGGAATTTATGAATACGTTGCCTTACATAGCAAAAGGGATTTTGCAGATGTGATTAAAGGTATGGACCTTGAGATGGGGAGTTTACTCTGGATCATCCAGGGGAGCCAATCTAATCACATAAATCCTTAAAAGTGGAGAAGCTTTCCTGGCTAAAAGTACAGAGAGAAGGGCTCCCCTGGTGGCGCAGTGGTTGAGAATCCGCCTGCCAATGCGGGGGACAAGGGTTCGAGTCCTGGTCCGGGAGGATCCCACATGCCGCGGAGCATCTAAGCCCGTGCGCCACAACTGCTGAGCCAGCGTGCTGCAACTATTGAGGCCCGCGCGCCAGGAGCCCGTGCTCCGCAACCAGGGGGGCCACCGCAACGAGAAGCCCACACACCACGGCGGGGAGTAGCCCCCGCTTGCCACAAATGGAGAGGGCCCGTGCGCAGCCACGAAGACCCAACACAACCAAAAATAAATAAATAAATAAATAAATTTATTAAAAAATAAAAGTACAGTGGCTTTCGACATGGACGGCAGAGGGTCAGAGAGATGGCAGCATAAGCACTTGACCTACTGTTGCCAGTTTTGAAGGTGGAGGGAAAGGCCCCGGGCCCCAGGAAGGCACGCAGCCCTGCCAACGCCTGAAGTTTAGCCCCATGAGACCCGTGTTGGACCTCCTATCTACAGAACCATGAGGTGATACACCTACAGTATTTAAAGCCGCTGACGTTGGTCAAGACAGCGATAGGAAACTAATACGTGTACCGACAAGCACGGGGTTGGAAGTGGAAATATAGTCCTCAAGCAGAAATGACTGCTTACTAACTGCAAATGAATCAGCTTTCCGGCCCTCTTACCCTGCGAACTCAGTTCTTCCAGAACAATAACAACCACCACCAAAAAAACATTGGTGCTGATGCTGCCATTTCTTGGGGGCCAGCTGCGCCCCAGGCACTCTGCTGGGGTTTTTAGAACACTGGGCTGTTTAATCTTCACGCAGCACCATGCTGTCTCCAAATTTACAGAACAGACAGAGGGAAGGATCTTCTGCCCTTCTTCATTCCTGGGTCAGCTCCCTGCTAATAATTAACTCTTTACAAGCTGAAAGTGGATTTTCAGTAAGTCAAAGTCCCTTTAAATCCAAGGGGTCAATTAGAGGAGATGTGTTTGCTATCTTACAGGCCTTGGTTCAGGGCTGCCTAAAAATTGGTCCTGGTAGATTTATCAGACATTGCCAGAGCATCTGGAATATCCTGCAAGCATTCATTCATTCATTCAATAAGCATCCATTAAGCACCAAGTATCCCCTGCCCTCTAGAAGCTCCAGCCCTATGAGGGAGAGTGGGCCTTGGACTGGCATAATTGTAACCTGGGCAGAGTAGGACTGCGGCCTTCAGGAAGCATGTCATAGGTGTTTAACTGGGGAGGAGGCACCAGGATGTGGGAATCCAGGAAGGCTGCAAGGAGGTGGCATGTTTAAGTTGGGTCTTCAAGAATAAGTAGGCTTCACTAAGCAGAGATGATGCCAGTGGCATTCCAGGTAGGACAAAAAGCACCAGGACAAAGGCACAGAGGAAGAGAAGTGGAGGCTGTGGGTTAGATCTTTTACTCCTCACAGGGTGCCCATGGAGTAGGTACTATTATTATCCCCACTTTGCAGAAGAATAAACTGAGGTAGAGAGCAGTTACATGACTTGCCCTGGAACACACCGAGCTTACAAGTGGTGAGAGGGGTGTTTGCAGCCCGGCAGTCTGACTCCAGAGCTCCTGTTTTTGGTCTTTTCATCACGGCCGCTGGGGAAATGCAAGCTTAGCAGGGTGAGTGTAGACGCTCATGGGCGAGAATGAGTGAGCTTCATTTATCCATTCCCTTTGTCATTCAACAAACATGGATGGAGCACCCACTGGGTGCCAGCTCTGGGTCAGGGGAAACAAGGGGACTCGAGGAGCTCCCATCTGGAGGAGAAGGCAGACATGCAGGTGCTGAATCCCCTCGCTGTACAGTGAGCACCCTGAGAGATGGGCAGAGGAGGGAGTGTGGAGGCCAAAGGCCGGCTCCTGGGAAACCTTTTCCAGGAGGATGGGAGATGGAGTAAAGTCAGCGAAGGAGACAGGGCAAAGTGGTCAGAGAGCTTGCAGGAGAGTCAAGGGGGCAAAATCAAGCCCACCCCTGACATTTGCAGGGCCTGGGAAATGCAAATGGCTCCTAGCCTGCCCCTCCCCCTTTCTTTTCACACTTTCAGCTTGTCCTGCAGAGTGAGGGTCTCCTATTAACGGAATGCATGCACATTCCAACCATAAACCCCAGCTCCGTCCGTGCTCTCCACCTGCAAACAGCTGCCCGTAATTGCCCCTCAGGGCCTGGGCACACGCACCCGTCATGCTTCACCCTCAAGAGGACAAACCAAGGCAGGAAGCCCTTGCAGGCTCTGGAAGTGGGCCTTGAGCTATTTGGGCAAAGATGCCCAAATATTGGGTACCTGGAGCGTGGCCTAGAAGACAAGTCACGTGCTCCGGGGGTTGGGTGGGGGGGCATGCTCTTTGGCCTCATGAACTCCTTATTCTGTCAAGGACTCTGGTTGTCTGGGTCTAAAGGTCATTTTGCAGACAATTATGGAAGCCCTAAGAAGAGGTTTCCTCCGATGTCACATTCTCCAGGGAGGTTGAGTGAACAGGATTAAGAAAAGGCCACTGCCCGAGAAGGTGGCCCTGGGCTTGGTGAGAGCGGAGTCTGTGTAGGGCGGGGTGTGCAGAGATGTGGGGTGAGTGTGAGGTGAGGGATGGGAGGCAGAGAGCACAGAGCTCTCTTTCAAGAAATTTGGCAGAGAAAGGAAATAAAGCCGGAGGAAGGGAGCGTGAGGGGGAGGGAGACGAGAGGGAACGTTTGTGTTCCTTGGTGTTTAGAAGGCAGTAGACAGGAATATGTTTTAGTCGGAGGGAAAAGAGTCTGTGGAAAGAGAGAGAGGCTGAGAAATCAGGAGAAAATATGTCCAGGAAGGATCTTTTTAACTCATCAGACAGGGGATATGATGGCCTTAAAAAAAAAAAAAAAAAAAGGAAGGATTCCTCTTTCTCTCAGTGACGACGGTGGGAGGAGATTGAGAGATTGAGGGAGCCCTAGCTGGGGGGGGTCTAGATTGTCCCTGAAATAATCCACATTTATCAAACACCCATTCACTATGTGTCGGACACTGTTTTAGGGTGCTAAGCATATAAGATCTTACCCATATCTCACGACAGTCCTTAGAGTCAATACAATTATTGTCCCCTCCATCTGACCATAATGAAAATGGGGGCACCAGGAGGACTAGTAACTGGCCCAAAGTAACACATCTAGTTACTAGTGACCTCAGACTTAGGCAAAGGGGCCTCCGACCAGGGATCTGCAGTTTCGAAGGCTCTGCATGTCGCAGCCACGTGGGAAAAGAAATTTACTAACAGAATGAGACTTCAGCCTCTGGCCATAATGAAGTGACAGGGGCTAGGTTTACTCTCCTGCCTTAAAAAACTAGGACTCCAGACAAAATAGCTGAAAAATGATTTTCAGACTTTGGACAAAGGCAACACGGGACTGGTCCCTGGGGAGAGGGAAACAAATGAGGTGAGCCCTGTAATTAGCCCAGCTCCCCGCCCCCGGCAGTTTCCAGGCTTCAGTGCAGGGAGGAGGGAATGCAAACAGAGCTTGGATGTCTTGCTGATTGAGAAGACATATTTAGAAAGGTGCTAGAAATTCACAGGCCAGAGTCCCAGGGAAGTGGAGCTGAACATATATCCAGAGATCTGCAGAGGTGTCTCCCTGAGTCTGGCTGAGCACTGATTTGCACACACATGAAAGGAAAGGCTAGGAAAAGAGCCACTGAAGGCAGAGCAATGCCTGGAGCTCACACAGGGCAGGGATTAGTTTGTGTTCCCATCAGGCAGAGTGGAAAGACCTCTTAATACACGGGGTATCGAGTACAGACCTCAGAAGCGTATCCCCTTAGCACAGGTCTAAATTAACCTTCGACTAAGAGCTACTCTGTATCTGTCCTAAAAATCTTAAAAGCAAGCCTCAAAAGTATACATCTTACTTCAAGTATGTTAGCTATGTGCCAGAACAAAGTCGCCAGAACAAAGTCCAACACTGCTTAAAGGAATGCAACAAACTCCTACACCAAACAATGGAAAATTCACAATGTCCAGCATCTAATCAAACTTCAGACCAATGGCCCTCATGAACATAGATGCAAAAATTCTAAACAAAACTTTAGCAAATCAAATCCAACAATATGGGGGCTTCCCTGGTGGCGCAGTGGTTGAGAGTCCGCCTGCCGATGCAGGGGACGCGGGTTCGTGCCCCGGTCCGGGAAGATCCCACATGCCGCGGAGCGGCTGGGCCCGTGAGCCATGGCTGCTGAGCCTGCGCGTCCGGAGCCTGTGCTCGGCAACGGGAGAGGCCACAACAGTGAGAGGCCCGCGTACCGCAAAAAAAAAAAAAAAAAGAAGAAATCCAACAATATATAAAAAGGGTAATACATCATGACAAAGTGGGGTTTGTCTCAGGAATGCAAAGTTGGTTTAATGTTTGAAAACCAATCAATTGAACTTGCCATATTAACAAATGACAAAAGGGAAACCGTAGGATCATTTTAATAGATGTAGAAAAACTGACAAAATCCAATATCCATTCCTGTGAAAAACTTTCAGAAGACTAGGAATAGAAGGGAAAGTTTCTCAGTCTGATAGAGAACATCTAGAAACAGGGAATTCCCTGGTGGTCCAGTGGTTAGGACTTGATGCTTTCACTGCCATGGCCCTGGGTTCAATCCCCGGTTGGGGAACTAAGATCCCATAAGATGTGCAGAGTGGCAAAAAAAAAAAAAAAAAAAAAACAACTAGAAACAAACAAACAACAACAGCAAAAGGACACGCTAACAAGTAGAAAGGTATGACCCACAATCAGGAGAAAAATCAATCAGTAGAAACAGATTTAGAAATGAAGAGATGAAGTAATTAGCAGAGGAAGACACTCAGATAATATAATTGTGCCTCACTCAGCTGTCTCATGTATTCAAGAAGGTAGAGAAACATATGAACATGGTCAGGAGAGAAACAGAAGTTATAAAAAAAACCCAATTGTAATGTCCAGAAGTGAAAAGTATAATATCTTAAACAAAAAAATACACTGAATGTGATTAAGAACAGATTAGACACCGTAGAAGAAATGATCAGTGAATATGCAGATACAGCAGTAAAAAACGTCCCAAATGAAGCCCAGAGACAGAAAGAAGAGGGGGGAAGAAAACATAAATAGAACATCAGTGACATTTGAGATACTACCAAGTCATCTAACATATGAGAAATTGGAGACCCAGATTGGGGCAGGGAAATAAAATATATATATTTCTCCAAAGGAGAAATAATGATAAAAAAATTTTCAGGTTTGATGAAAACTAAAAACAACAGAGCCAAGTGGCTCAATGAACCCAGGCAGAAGAAACATAAAGCAAACCACATAAGAAGATATAATAATCAGATTGCTGAACACCAGTGAGAAAGGGAAAACTGTAAAAGCAGCCAGAGGGAAAAGAACCCATCTCAGACAGAGGAACAAAGACAAAGAGTGACAGCATATTTCTCGTGAGAAACTGTGCGAGCCATAGGACAATGGAGAGATATCCTAAAAAAAAAAAAAAAAAAGAAAGAAAGAAAAGAAAAGAAAGAAACCATCAACCTAGAATTCTATACTTAGTAAAAATATCTTTCAAAATGAAGGCAACCTACCTAGACTTTCTCAGACCTAGAAAAACTGGGATCTGGAATAGTCAAAGCAAATTTGAAAAGAAGTAGAAAGTAGGAAGACTTATACTGATTTCAAGACTTATTATAAAATTACACAAAATTCAGTGACTTTTATATTTTTCTGTCTGTCATCGTAGAAAAAGCATAGCTCTGTGTACACACGCTTACACGTTTTTGGTTTTAAGGAAGATATATTTGTCAACCTAGGAGGCTGGAACTTTTTTAATGTAATGGTTTGTTAGCTTTATTTGCAGCTTTTAACTCTCAAGATATGGAACTGGGGAGTCTCCTCTGCACTTTTGCCCTGGGCTGCAAACATGAAATGTGGGAAATGTAGGTGATAGACCCCAGACCTCACCAAAGTGGTCTGACCCCAAGTGCTCCCCACTGCACCACACTGCCTGCTAGTAGAGAACGGGGAGAGTATTGGGGAAGAGTAAATCACAACTGTATAGCACAGGGAACTCTACTCAATACTCTGTAAAGACCAAGTGGGAAAAGAATCTAAAAAAGAGTAGATATATGTATATGTATAACTGATTCACTTTGCTGTAGAGCAGAAAGTAACACAACATTGTAAATCAACTATACTCCAATAAAATTAATTTAAAAAATAAGTAAAATAATGGGACTTCCCTGGTGGTCCAGTGGTTGAGAATCCGCACTTGCACTGCAGGGGACATGGGTTCGATCCCTGGCTGGGGAACTGGGATCCTGCGTGCCGTGCGGCATGGCCAAAAGCAAAAAAATATTAAAGTAAATAAACAAAATACTGTATTCAAAAATAAATAAATAAATCGATTCCCACTATATTTCAGTAGGGGGGAAAAAGAATAAAGCACAGAGGAGTTTCTGAAAGAGGCCTGTGAAGATGCCAAGGAATGTCTGTGGGAGTGGAATTTAATGTACAGGAGGAAAGTTTAATGGGTGAAGGAGGTAAGGGCGGTGGGGATGCTGAGGGCTTTTCTGGGGACAACAGACTCACTGGAAGTAGGGTTATCAGGAGAGAGCTTGTAGCCTGGAGCTGGGAAGCACTTGGGTTCTGACCACTCTGTTGAGATGATTCTCCTTACTTCAGCCAATGTTCTATTACCCTCAGGAGTGGAAAGCCAGTTCACTTGATGATTGTAAAGATAAATGCATGAGGGCTTCCTTCCCTGGTGGCGCAGTGGTTGGGAATCCGCTTGCCAATGCAGGGGACACGGGTTCGAGCCCTGGCCCGGGGAGATCCCACATGCCGTGGAGCAACTAAGCCCATGCGCCATAACTACTAAGCCTGCACCCTAGAGCCGCGAGCCATAACTACTGAGCCCACGTGCTACAACTACTGAAGCCCACACGCCTAGAGTCCGTGCTCCGCAACAAGAGAAGCCACCGCAAAGAGAAGCCTGTGCACTGCAACGAAGAATAGTCCCTGCTCGCAGCAACGAAGACCCAACGCAGCCAAAAATAAATAAATTTATTAAAATAAATTTAAAAATGCATGAGAAACAAAGCAACATACTACGTTCTGGCAAGATACTTTGCCTGCCAGATACCACTAATGCCGGGCCAGCAATAGCTAGCAGTAGAGCGTGTTAGACACAGGCTAGCACTAAGCCAACATCTTTCTCTTTGATGGTATCAAAAGGATTAAAAAAGACTCAAAGTGCAAAGTTACTTTTTAAAATATATTTTAATTAATTTATTTATTTTTAGCTATGTTTATTTATTTTATTTTGGCTGTGTGTGGGGGCTTTCTCTAGTTGCAGAGAGAGGGGGCTACTCTTCGTTGTGGTGTGTGGGCTTCTTGTTGTGGTGGATTCTCTTGTTGCAGAGCATGGGCTCTAGGTGCGTGGGCTTCAGTAGTTGTGGCGCTCAGGCTTCAGTAGTTGTGGCACACAGGCTTAGTTGCTCTGCGGCATGTGGGATTTTCCTGGACTAGGGATTGAACCTGTGTCCCTTGCATTGGCAGGCGGATTCTTAACCACTGCGCCACCAGGGAAGTCCCAAGCAAAGTTACTTTTTGCCATCAAATCATCTCTGGGACACCAGTGATACAGCCCGCATCGTCTGGGAAACATTGCTCTGGGCCAGACTCCTGAGGGTGCAAAGCCGAGTGGTCAAGCCAGACTTCCCCATCTACCACTGACCTAACGTTATGTGCTGGTACCTTGTCTCCAAAGACAGGTCCCAACAATCTCTCCCATCTCTGTGCCATGTCGCTCCTCCTACCAGGAGACAGAGGTTATCTCCACTCCCGTGAGTCTGAGCTGGCCTTGGGACTCACCTTGAACAACAGAATGCACCAGAAGTGAAGTGTGCCAGTTCTAGCCCAGGCATTAACTGACGGCTTCTGCCTGGACTCCTTGGGGCCCTGGGCTGCCATGCGAGAAGCCCACTTTGCTGGAGAAGGAGGTCCAGCCACCACAGTTGAACTTCCAGCTGAATGTAACCCAATGAGTGCCCCACTACCGCCGCAAGGAGCACAGGTACTGCCCAGCTGAGCCCCCAGAATCATGAGAAGTAAATAGCTGTTCTTTTAAGTCACTACGTTTTGGAGCAGTTTTTACACAACAGTGGGCAACTGACCATATGCCAAGCACCCCCAACAGCCTTACACATGTTATTAATCCTTCCAGCATCCCTGGGAGAAATGTTACCTTTCGCTCCATTTTACGGATGGGAAAACCCAGGCTCAGAAGGGTGACATCACCATGCCCGCGGTCTCACAACTAGAAAGTGCCGGAGTGTAGACTGGACCTAGTCTGTCCAACTCCAAGATGGGCAGGACAAGGGGCTGGCTGGGAGACTGGGGGAGAACCCGTGTTCCCATGCCAGGAGGGAGAGAGAGGTGCCGCCCAACTTGCTCTCATCCAGGACCGTTCTGGTGCCCTGGCCAGAGTGCAGCCGGCTGAGGAGGGCACTGCAAGATGGAACAGGAGGCCAGGTTCTGCACTGGGGGTTAACGTGGGGAGAAAGAGGCTCCGTGACCAGGAACTCTTTGACTCAGACGGATCCCAGCCCCCCACCATGCCTGGGACACCACCAGACTTCACATGGTCCCGATTGGATACTATCTCTGAGACAGTCTCCTAGCTTGTCCAGCTTGCTAACCCTGGGACCCACGTGGCCAGCCTCCTGTTACCCAGTGCCCATGCTGTGATGGATACGGGGCTGCCCACTGTGGGCATTTCCCTGGCACACAGAGGTCCCTCCTGCCTGTCTGCTGGCATCCTGCCAAATAATCTTTTCATGTCACGAACTAAACCTGAAATTCCCCTCCCCCCCTTGATCCTGGATGTTTATATGGCCGAGAGGGGACATTAACGACACTAGTATCTCCTCAGGCCCGTAGAGCCCGCACTGTGATTCAGAGCTGGATGCCCAGGGGTCCCTCCAGGCATCTGTTTGCATGAATTTACTAAGAGACAGGTGGGCATTCCTTGGAGGCCTGGGAAGAGAAGGGATGTTTCTGGTGCCATAGCCTGGGACACAGCAATACAGGAGAGGAATGACGTGAAATCAACAGAGGGGACTGTGGAGTGTCGCTCTCAACCTCCAGTCCACCCTTCTCTGGAGATGTCAGAGAGCTGAAAGCCACATTTCTCAGAACTCGCTGGCAATAGGGATCCGGGTGCAAATTAGTTTCCCCCTAATGTAGGTTTACTGGGTGGTATTTGGAAGCAGCAGTGAATGCCCTTTTGGGCTGCTTTGGCTCCCGGGAAACGTGCAGGAAATGGGCCATTTTTCTGCTGCAGCCTCCCAGGGGCCATTCTGTAGCTTCCTGAGTGTTGAGAGGCCGGTTTAGCAGAAGCAGTAGCAGCTTCCTGATCCCTGGATGGCAGCCATGGGGTGTGATCTTGAACTCTGTGCTCCAGTGGGGCCTCAGAGGGAGAAGTCCCTGGTGGGTCCCAGGTGGTCACCTCCTCTTCTGGGAGACGTCGTTCTCCTGACTTGGGCAGGGCCACACCTTTCTGGTAGGAGCCACATCTCCCTCTGCCTGGACGCTTGTCTTCTCTCTTCTTATTACCTCTCCTCCCTCTTTCAATCCTCTCCCCACGAGAGCAGCTCAGTTTCCAAACTGTCACTTATTCTGTACATTCGAAGGTGCCCCTGGGCTTGCAGGAGGATGGACAAAGAATCCAGAGGTTGACAGTGTAGCCTTGGAGCTGTCACTCACCACCTGAGCCCTGGGGAACACGCCCTTTCTTTTGTGGGCCTTGGTTTTCTAACCTGTAAAATGATAGGGTTGAAATGAAAGTTCCCTCCCAGCTTGAACCTACGATGATCCATTCCACAAACACGTAATTGAGGGTCTGCTGTCTGACAGGTACTGGGCTGGGTGCTGGGGCAACAAGATGAATGGGGCCTGGTTTTTGCAGAGCTCAGCTTCTAGAAGACAGGCAGGTGAATAAGCACGGAATTAAACCATAGAGGGCTATGTGCTGTGCCGTGGTTGAAAGAATAGAGCTCTACTAGTCTTGTGAAGAAAACATCAGTGTCCTGGCTCCCTGACCCCCACCCCTACCCCTCCACCCCACCCCCAGTCCCCCCACTCTCAATTCTTTTAGATGATTCCTTTGAGTTTTAGCATCATACATATCTGTAGAAAAGAGACTTGCATCGCTACTTATTGACTTTTCAGTTTTTGTTTTCTTTTTTTTTGTGGTACACGGGCCTCTCACTGCTGTGGCCTCTCCCGTTATGCACAGGCTCAGCGGCCATGGCCCACGGGCCCAGCCGCTCCGCGGCACGCGGGATCGTCCCAGACCGGGGCACGAACCCGTGTCCCCTGCATCGGCAGGCGGACTCCCAACCACTGCGCCACCTGGGAAGCCCGACTTTTCAGTTTTAAGTGTCAATTAAGTTCTCACTTTATAAGATGTAGATTAAATTCCCTTTTATCCACCCTCCCCATTATAACCTTCCCCAAGAACCCCTTCTTGTCTCCCCATTCTCCCAATATGGTTACATCATCCTCTTGGTTAAATGGGATCTCAGTGTCTTCATTTTTATGACTGAATGTTATTTACAGCTAAACCATGTAGTTAGTATATTATTACTATTTCAACATTTTTTTCTCTCTAGAGTGAGCTGCCCTTTTTTATTTGCTTAGTTTTCCTCATACATATTAGTGATTCAGTCTCTAAATCTTCCCTGGTAGTGTGGATCTCATCTCAATATGTCCAAATTTTAGGCATTCTGTGCATTTCATCTTCTTGAAAAAATCTCTCCCAGAGCCCTTTCACTTCTCCAGGAGGACCTGCTTGCTCTCTACTCCTGGCACGGATCCTAACCTCTCTCTTACGTTGATTTTCTGCTTTCTTTTTCTTGTGTTTGGGGGAGGGAACACATCCTCCACCCTCCCGCTGTGAGAAACGGTAAATGAGAGTTGCAGTTTGGGGAGAATCTGCATGTCTCAACATGTTTTTATTTTACAAATTAATAGTTTAGCAGGGTATGGAATTTTAGGTTGGAAAAAAGTCTCTTAGAACTTCTACGGCAATGCTCCATCATCTTCTATGACTGTGCTGTTGAACAACCAGTGGTGTTTTGAATCCTGATCCTTTCATGTGACTCATTTTCTCTCTAGAAGTTTGTAGCATCTGTGTCTCCAGTTCTGAAATTCCATGATGCTGTGCTTTGGTGAGGGTACATTTTTATATGCTCATTGGCCTGTTCCGTTTGGAACTCATGTTCATCAATTCTGGGAAATGTTCTTGAAATACTTTTTAAGGGATTTTCTCTTCTCTGTTTTTTCTGTTTTCCTTCTTTGTTTTTGTTTCTTTCTTTGCTTGCTACAGTTTGGGAGGATATCTTTAACTGCCAGTCTTCCTGTTTAATTTTCATTCCTCTTACGTTTTAAACTTCTGAGACCTCATTTTGTTCTCTGAATGTTCATTTTTATAGCATCTTATTCTTATTTCATGGATGCAATATCACATTTCTCTGAGAATAAATAATTTTTTTAAAAGTTTCTTTCTGTCTGCATAACAATTTCCTCCAAATTGCTTTCATCTGTTTGTTTTGACCTCTGCTTTTCACATTAGATGCTTTCCTTATATGTCTGTGAATCTTTGGGTTTCTGGACTTTTTTTTAGTTTATTTAGTTTATTTATTTATTTTTGGCTGTGTTGGGTCTTCGTTGCCGCACGCAGGCTTTCTCTAGTTGCAGCGAGTGGGGGCCACTCCTTGTTGCGGTGTGGTGGCTTCTCTTGTTGTGGAGCATGGGCTCTAGGTACCTGGGCTTCAGTACTTGCAGCACGTAGGCTCAGTAGTTGCGGCACACGGGCCCTAGGGCTTGTAGGCTTCAGTAGTTGTGGTTCGCGGGCTCTAGAGAGCAGGCTCAGTAGGTGTGGCGCACGGGTTTAGTTGCTTCACAGCATGTGGGATCTTCCCGGACCAGGGCTTGAACCCATGTCCCCTGCATTGGCGGGCAGATTCTTAACCACTGTGCCACCAGGGAAGTCCCTGTGTTTCTGCTGAAGCATGAACTCTAAAAGCTTTGCAACTTAGAAACCCTTGATGTCCGAGTCCTTCACCCAATCCCCTGTAGTGGTCCTGCCTCTCCTACATCAGTGTTTCCTCCAGCCCAAAGGCCCTCCATTTTACTCACTCCAGAATATGCATCTCCCATCATCTACAGTGGTACAGGGAGGGGAAGGGACCTGCCTGCACAGAGTAGGGGAGGGATCTGGAGGACTAACTGCTCCTTAAACTGACTTTCAACTAGTTTGCTTTTTTTTTTTTTTAATAGACTTTATTTTTTAGGGAAGTTTTAGGTTCACAGCAAAATTGGGTAGAAAGTATAGAGAGTTCCCATATACCCCCTGCCCCACACATACCCAGTCTCCCCCGTCATCCACATCCTCAGCCCAGGGGACATTTGTTACGACTGATGGACCTACAGTGACATATCATTGTCCCCAAAAGTCCATAGTTTACATGCAGGGTTCACCCTTGGTGTTGAATGTTCCATGGTCCCATTGGGTTGGGACCAATGTATAAAGACAAGTATCAACCATACAGTCTCACAACGAGTATTTTCACTGCCCTAAAAATCCTGTGTTCCATCTATTCATCCCTCCCTCTTCCCAGCCCCTGGCAACCACCTACATTTTACTTTTTAAAATTCACCTTTAGGGCTTCCCTGGTGGCGCAGTGGTTGAGAGTCCACCTGCCGATGCAGGGGACACGGGTTCGTGCCCCGGTCCGGGAAGATCCCACATGCCGCGGAGCGGCTGGGCCCGTGAGCCATGGCCGCTGAGCCTGCGCGTCCGGAGCGCGTCCGTTGCTCCGCAACGGGAGAGGCCACAACAGGGAGAGGCCCGCGTACCGCAAAAAAAAAAAAAAAAAAATCACCTTTATCCCTACTTCTAGAGGTAACCAAGGTAACCCATGCCAACCCTCCCCTGAGCTCTGGGCCCTGAGTGTGGAGCGGGGGAGGCAGGGAGGTTGCCTCTCAGCTGCCCTCTTCGCTGGCTGAGGACTCGGCTTTCTCTGCCCATCCTCTCTCCAGCTTCTGAAACTTGTTGCTGTTGTCTTCTCCCTTGAAACTTGTCTTCTCCCTTGTCCTTTTTTTTTTTTTTTTGCTGTGCCGTGCATCTTAGGGGGATCTTAGTTCCCCAACCAGGGATCTTGCAGTGAAAGCGGAGTCCTCACCACTGGACTGCCAGGGAATTCCCTCCCTTGTTCTATTCTATTTGTTTCTATGAGTCTACACCCTAAAACAAGTCCCTCTGCTGTAGTTTAGCAGGGCTTCAGATGGCTGGAAGGGAAACGCATGAGCTCAACTAGCCACCTTTAATTAGAAGCTGCTCCAGCTGGATTTTCTGTTGTCACCTCAAATTCAACTTGACCCAGACACCCCTCCCCCACCCGCCCCATCTTCTCCTGCAAAATAAGCTCCTTCTCTTAGGAGATCCTTAGTAGGTTCTGATTTCTGCCAGTGGCTTCCGCTGCTCTGTTACCTAAGGCTTAACACCATAGGGTCCTCTCCGCACCTGTGCGTCCCTTGCCTCCTGTTCATGAAACTAGTCTCCCCTCTGGTGTCCTTCCCATTTCCCCTCCTCTGTTCACAGAGGCGGCCAGATCCAGCCTCTCACACCCAGGCCTGAAGGAACGGCCTGTTACTGATCTTCAAGCACCCTCCCTTCACAGTTAACCTACGAAATGTCTTCAAACAAACTTGCCATGGTCATGTCATTCACGGCTCAAAAATATTTTGTCTAGAGTAAAAAGTGCCAATTTCAGAGTTAGGTAGGGGAGTTTCTACAATATGACTCCTATCTGCCTCTCCTGGCCTCATACTCCTGCTAGGACCGCTGGGCATGGTTACGGCCACTCTGAACACACTGGCCCTTCCTGACTCTGTTCCCTCTGCCTGCACACCTTTCAAGACTCACCTTAAATGCTGCCTCCGACACAAAGCTTCACAAGTTATCCCGGGGAAGTTGCCAACACCCTCTTCTGTGTTCCCAACCTCAAGTCGAATGTCCTAGTGCCATTTTTCTTTCTTTCTTTTTTTTTTTTAATTAATTTATTTATTTTGGCTGCACCAGGTCTTAGTTGCGGCATGCGGGATCTTTAATTAGGCATGCGGACTCTTAGCTACGGCATGCACGTGGGATCTAGTTCCCTGACCAGGGATCGAACCCGGGCCCCATGCATTGGGACCGTGGAGTCTTACCCACTGGACCACCAGGGGAGTCCTGTATTGCCATTTTTCGGCTTACATATCTGTCTGTCTTTGGGGTTCTCTGAGGGGAGGGACTGTGTCTTATCCATCTTGTACATTCAGGGCTTAGCTTGGTGCCTAGTATACATTAAGTTCTCAATAAATGTTGAACGTATGAATGATTGACTTTATAGTTACACTTCATTATTTGTGTCTATTCTTTTCTATGCTGCTGCCTTCATTATCACCATATTAATAACCCTTTGATAGGAAGATCGTTTTAATAATTAAACTCCCTGCAAGTGTCATTAGAAGGACCTTCTTTGTACCAAAGATTGTTCACAGCAAAAGGGAAAAGAGTATGTTCTTTCTGCATGTTGCCTAGCTTCATTTATTATTTTACATATCCGTGTTCTTTCTCCAGCTGCTCTGTAAGCCTCCCGAGGGCAGGGCCTGTGCCTAGCTCTTCCTTCCAGCATTCTCCATAGCACCCAGCACCAGCCTAGGTAGAGAGTAGGGGCTCAGTGAAGATTTGTAGATGGAACGTGTGTGCTCTGAGTGGCGGGGGAAGGATAAGTGGGCCGGTCTGGGGTGACTCTCTGATGTGGAAGCAAAATCGGGAAGCCCAGCTGGGCCTGGGTCAGGCCTGGGAGGAGGGAGATGGCAAGGGCAAGCGTGGACCATGGGAGAAGGCATCTGGGAGGAGCCCATCACAGCCAAGTGTTCTTTGGGAAGCAGGGAGAAGAGGGAGATGAGGAAGGAGGGAGAGGGAGGGAGGAGAGGAATGTGTGTGAAGCGAGTGGCAGTGGGGTGGGAGGCGGCCAGTGCAATGGGGGAGGAGCTAAGTGGGTGGGAAGGCCTCCAGGCTCAAGGCCTCAGGGCAATTACTTCACTCTAGGGGCTGACCAGCCCCGGTCCCCCCACTCCCCTGCCTCCCGTTCGCCTCCGGAGCCCCACTTTGTAGTGTGGGCATCAGAGCCACCTTCAGCTTCATTGCTGCTGAATCTTTCCTGCTCCCTCCGTCCTCGCCTCCCTCCCTCCCCTGGTGAGTCCCATGACCGATTCCAGACTCTCCCTCCCAAAGGGAGCCCCACCCCCCTTCCTGAGCAGCTGTGGTCGAGTCCTGGGGGAGATACTGAGAAAGGAGATGTGAGAAACACCTAATCCGATGGAGCAAGGAGGGTCCACTCACAGGCACTCATGGGAGAATCAACCCGAACCTCTGCTGCCCTCTCCCCACCCCGCTTAAATATGTATCAGAAAACACAAAATCATTACAGCCGAGAAAACTAATAGCAAAACCTTTTCTTGACATTCCATGGCGGTGTCTCCTCCCCTCCACCTCTGGGGTCCTTCTTCTCTCTCTCCCTTTGCTGCTAAACTCAGTGAGAGAGAGATTCCCCCCTCGCCTCTGTTTCTGCTCCACACAGGGACTCCTTCATGCAGCTCTCCTGTGCTCTTCCTCTCCTCGGAAACTATGCTGTCCTAGGGTGCCAGGGGCCTCCTGTTGCCAAGTCCATGTTGGTGTCGGTGGCATGGAGCCCGAAGCTGTCCCTGGCCTTGCCTTCCGTGAGCACTGCAGCCCTGCTGCTGCAGAGCCCCTGCCTTGGCCTCGGGACCCCCTCTCACCAGTTCTCCTCCCTCCTTGCCCCCTGACCATCTCTGTCTTCCTTCACAGCCACGCCTCTTGCCCCATGACCAGATGTGGGCCCAGATGTGCTTCACCAAGGTCCATCTCTCCAGCCCCGCTGCACAGGGCCAGCTGGCCATCCTGCCCCTCCCTGCAGGCCCAGTTGAACATCGAACCTCTTCCTTGGCTCTGTCTTGAGCCCAGAGAGGGGCCGAAATCATGAGATTTCTTCCTCTGACCCAGGACCCGAACCTTGGAATCATTCCTCTTTTGTTCTTAAATGAAATATTCCAGCCACACAAAGGTACAGGGAATAATGGAATGAACCCCTGTGTTCCCACCAGCTGGCTCAGGAATAAACCATTATTGATATACTTGAAGCCCCTTGAGTACCCCTCCCCATGGCATCTCCCCTTCCCCAAAGAGGCAGCCACCATCCTGAATTTGTTATTTATCATTCCTACAAATTCTTTAAATGTTCGCTACATGTGTATATGCCTTACATGATATATAGCATTCATATGCATGGCTTTAAGCATTATGTAAATGGCAGCACTATGTATCTTTCTTCCATCTTCTCCCCTTCAAATGTACCCTGCTGCTGACCAGTAGCTCTGGTGTATCCCTTTTCTCTCTAGTCTAATATTCCATTGTGAAAATGTGCCACACTTGACGTCTCCCCGTCCTGTGAATAGACATTTCAGATAACACTCAGCTGAGGTCATTCTGGACCTCTCTTCTCTCGTGCAGTCACCTGGTCCCAGTTTCTACCCTGTTGTTTAAAAAGCTTCCTGATACCATTTTCCAAAGCAACCTCCCTATTTGGGACTCCTTCGCCTGTCACCTGGACAACCCCAGTAGCCACCTAATGGCCCCCGCAGCCCCAGCTTAGCCCATTCGCCCCACAGCTACTTTCTCCCCTCACCTGATGTCAGTCGGTTCCCCTCTGCTCTAAACCCTCTCCTGAGCGCTGCCCCTGGCCCCCAGCCTGGACTCCCAGCTTGCCTTTGGACCCTCCAACAGTCACTCCCACTGGCTTTCCAGTATCATCTCCCAGTCCTGCAGCCTCTCTGGCCTTCTTGACTCTCCCCTAAATGCCCTAACCCATCCCGCCCCTGCTTTCTCTGGGTGGTTGCCCCGCTTGTCAGGCTCTCCTGCTGAGCCTTATCTTTCCCTCGAGGCTACTACAGTGCCATATCCTCTCTGAGAAGCCTCCTCTGAACACCTCTGCAGGCCACAGCCTGGCGTGATGGAATCACGGATTTCGCCCCTGCCAAGCTCACTTATGTATTTATTGAAGTACCAGACTGTCCCCCTCTGATGTAAGCTCCTCGGTGACATGGGCCACAAGTTTGAATCTTCAGCAGCATCGCTGCTGACAGGGTATCAGGAGGCGTGGGCCCGTATGCATGCTTCACATCCACGATTCCATTTAATTCTCCCCTCGATCTTCTGAGGGGTCAGGGATTCTGATCACCACTTTATAGATAAGGACACTGCACCACAGTTCACGTGCCGGGGGCCTAGCCCGGTGCCAGAGGAGGTGAGTGTGGGGCGGCAATGACAGCAGTGGGCTGGGTTTCTGCCAGTCCACTGGCTTCTCTGCCCCTGCCTCTCTCTCCTCACTCAGCCCTTTGTTTTCTGCCACGTAAACCTTCCCAAAGCTCCATCTAGGTCTACCTACAAGCTTAGAACGTTTCTCCTCTCCCCGCTTCCTACCCAAGTTTCCCCCTCCCAGCTGCAGCCTCTCTTCCAGGGAGTCCTCCAGGAGCGCACTGGCCTCCTCACTCCCATGGTAATCGGCATCCAAGACCACATTTTGTTAACGGCTATTATGTGCTGTGGGCCTAATATGCACTAGACATGTTTTGATATGCTGTATAATTAGTCTTCTCAACAAGCCAGTGAGGATCGTCCCACCCGAGTCTACAGACAAGGAAACTGAAGCCCAGGGAGGTCAATAAGTTTTCCCAAGGCCACAGAGTCAGCAAGTAGCAGAGGCAGGATCTGAACCCCTGCGGGCCCTGAGTTATCTCCCCTGCAGTCCTTGGCACTTGGCTGATCACCGTCAGTTTCCCAGCCAGAGAACCGGCTCTCTGAGAGCTGAGTCCCGTGCGTCTCTGGCGTCTGCCCACCCGTGTTCCTGCGTTCGGCCTGCTCCTGAGCCCAGGCAGTGCCCTATGGAGACAGTCTGAGTTCCAGGTCTGAGAGCAGGAAGGGCCCTGACCCCTAGCAGGGGTAGAAGCCTTCTACTCAGGGCCAGGAGCTCCAGAATGCCCACCCCACCCTGTACCAATCTTGCTAATTTGACCCATCTCCCAAAGGTGGCCAGTGCCCCCTCCCCACACCCCCTCCCCGGCCCCTCTTGGGTAGGACAGAGGGCCTTTCAGCCTTGGCTGCCACCGTGACCACCTTCTTGGGAGGGGCTGTTTTTCTAAACTTTTGAACCTGAGGTGGAGGCAGACCGCAGGCGTGGAGGGGACCTGGGCCTGTGTGATGGGATGTCACTGTGACTACCGTGTGGTATGTGTCCCTGCCCTGGCTGGCCACAGGATAATTGCAGCCTTTCAAGATGGAAGGGACTCTTGGTGTAAACGTAGCTAGCTAATTAGCAGCACGTGTGTGTGTGTGTGTGTGTGTGTGTGTGTGTGTGTGTGTGTGCGCGCGCACGCGCGCGCGTACGCTTTGTGAATCTGCAGCCACTCCCACCCCTGCCCAGGGGCCTCTTTGCCTTCACTGCTCAGACTCACTCCGTTTTCCAGCAGAAGGCCCCCCAGTACCCCCCTCCCAGCCTGATTAGTTTTATAGAGCGTTTCAGCCTTCTTTCTCTGGTTCCCTCTGTCCCTCAGTGACATTCCAAGCCCCAACTTACCTCATTCTGCCTAGAGAAGAACAGCATCTGGGGAACTCTGAATTCAGGGCCTGATTCCTGGCTCTGAGGCACTCTGTACCTCAGTTTCCCCTTTGGGAGTCTCCAACAAGGGGTGGGGGGCAAGCCAAAGTGTATAGCGTCACTAGAAAGCTGAGACTAAGGCACCGAGCTGCTGTCTTCCCTTCCCCCACTGCAAACCAGATTCCTCATTCACAATGCTTCATCTGTTAGCCTCTGAGTCCCTGAGTCTCAGTTTCCTCATCTGTCAAATGGGGATAATAACAATATCTAACTCAGAGCTGTTGTGAGGATTACATAGAATATAGGGCTTCTAGAATAGTGTGTGGTATGCGATAAGAACGTTAAATGTTAGTAATTATTGTTACCATTAAAAACCTTTACTGAGCCCTTTGTGGTGCGCAGTGTACTAGGCTCCAGAGGCGTCATCTCTCCAGATCCCGCTCATCTCTCTTCTTCTATTTCTGCTCAGGGTGCTTCATACGTCACAAGTTGGAGGGGGTCTGGAAGCTCCCAAACAGCAAGAGGAACCCTTTTCTGCCCTAGGCTAGAGACTGCTCTCGGGGACATGGGGTTGTAGGGCCGTGGTTGTCACAGGAAGTTGAGCGCCCTCTCCCCACACCCCCACCTCCCATCCTCCCCTGGAGGGCAAGTTTGCCCAAAGAGGAGCAGAAGCTCGGCTTTGTCTGAAGCGCCCTCTGCTGGCCATCGGCGAAGGCCTTGGTCAAGGGCAGCGAGTTAAATAGAAGGTTGGGAGAGAGTAGAGCCTTCTGAATGTGAAGGGAAGGGGACTTCTGCCCGATGCAGAGCCCACAGTGCCACCTTCTCACCCTCAAAATGCCTGGCTTGGAGTATTTTTTTTTTTTTTAACCAGCCTTCTCTCTCCCCTGGTAAATGCTGAAATAGACCAGGGCAAGCAGCCAGCCAGAGCTAACCACCTGCCCCGCACAGGACAGTAGGAAGGAGAGCAGCTAGACAGCATGCAGAACTTCCTGACAGCAAAACATCATTGGGGGCGGGACGTGGGAGGCGGTGCTTATTTAGAAGAAGGTAAGGGGAGGAGTGTCCCGCGTGGGATCTGTCAGATCAGAAAGGAAATAATTGTTGAGTCTGTACTCAGAAGATAGAGGCCCACAGCAGCCTCCTGTTTCTCATATTGTAAGACCTTCTTCTCTGCCAACACCTGGGCTAGATCTTCACCCCATGTCCAAATGTACTGACCAGACATTTGCCGGATCCCTGTGGGAAGGAATCAAAAAAATGGACTCAAGTTTGAAGCAGGAGTTAGATCACTGGAAGGACTGTCCTGGAAGTGAGGCTGGGTGTATCCTTGTCCCTCTAGAGTCTCCCATGTGGGAAGGATGCTCCCAGGGCCAGCCTAGAAAACAAATCTTCTTCCGTGGGTGGAGCAGGGAGTTTGGCAGCCAACACCTCTGGATTTTCTAGAAGGCTGGTGGGATCCAAGGGGAAGGGGGGGAGGGGAAGCGGCGGCTGCAGTGAAGCTGAGGGTAACTGCTTTACTGCGTTGTGGAGAATGCCGTTATCCACACCAATTATAGTTCTACCGTACAGAACCCTGGCGGCCTCCACGGAGGGTGAGGTGGGGCAGATTACTATATTATCAGTGCCACTTGCTCGTAGCGTCTGGTGGGCGAGCTGGTGGGTGGAGGGTGGGGATTCTGAGCCCCCAGGATGAGCTCCCCTGGCCTGACCCAGTCGGGCCCCTCCTGAGATGCCCTCTGAAAGGAGGGACAGGGGATTCATCCTGGGCTCTCCAACAGTGTCCAGAGGATTAGAGCAGGGGGAGGAGGCAGGGTGGACAGAAAGTGGGGAGAGTGAGACAGGACACAGATGATGGCTGAAAGGAGTAGGAAAGGCCTGAGACCCATAAGTCAGCGGAGACTCCATCTCCAGCTCCTGCTGGCTCTTTTCTGCTCTACTTCCCTCAAGCTTGGCTTTCGGAAAGTTCCAGCAGTTTGGCGATGTGTGGGGTTACTGATTCCAGTTCTGCTGCTTTCTCAACGGTCTTCCCCCCTCTCTCCGCACTTCCATCAAGTACACACACTCCTTCCTGCGCCCTGCTCTGGAGGAGGGAGTGTCTGGAAGGTGAACACAGTGCGGGGAATAGGGAACTGGCCGATAACCCAGTAACGGCACTGGGGTCTGAGGAAGGCGGAGGGGGCTCTCTTGTTGGGGTGGGGCAGCAGATGGGGAGCCAGGACTTAATGTGGGCCGGTGTGGTGGTGCCCCCCACCCCACCCCTTTAACAGCCTGCACCTTTTCCTCCCCCAGCTGTCGGGGTCCAGACTGCATGGGCTAGAATAACCTTTTTCGACCTGAGCCCACCAGTGTATGACACTGCACACAGGGGTGGGCGAGCATTTCAATGCCACACACACACACCTATCCAGGTAGCCCCCAGGAAGACACCGGTGATGGGCCCAGAGGACACCTGGGCATGCGGTCCTGCAGCAGGAACCCTCTCCATCCCCAGAGGAAATCTACTCCCTGATGAAAAACATCCAGGCCAGGAACCTGGATTTCAAACCCACGAAGGAACCGGGGCAAGGAGCTGTGACTTTGAGAGAGAACAGGAGAAACATGGAGAGACCTGGTTTGAAATTTCCGAGAATGCTAAGATGACGGATGGAAAAGGGGGCCAGGCGGAGCAGAGAGGAGCCAGAGCCCTGGCTGGGATGAACGTGGAGGTGCCGGTGCCCGGGGCTCAAGCCCACTCCCGTACTTGCAGGAAGTGCCCTTTCAGGAGCCCCCAGCTGTCCAGAGCCATCCATGTGCTTTCACGCCCCTGCCCTCCCTCCCCTTGCTAACACACGCAGGGCCCTGTGAATAGAGGACGTTTAATATTTCTGTGCTGGTCAAACAGAACACAGGTGGGGAGTACATAGGGGAGGGGGCGGAGGGCCCCCTGCCTCTTGGGAGGGGTGGCTTGTGAAGGGGTGTATGTGGGGGGTTTCTTGGGAAATAGTCCAAGGAGTCTTCTCAGCAAAGGGGCCTGGCCTGGGGTGTCACAAGCATCAAATACACCCAGTCCTTGGCCTTAAGTTGGGGTCCCCCATAGGGGGCCTGTGGAGAGTCTCACTTTTTTTTCCAGCTCCTTCGCTGGAATCCACACTCCCAGTGTGATGGGGGACTTGGTCCTGGAGAGAGGGGTCTGGAGAGCCCCCAGTAAGCAGCCCAGGGTTGGGAAGAGGGCTCCCGTGCCCACCGCCCAAGGGGCCGAGCACCCCGCGGGGTGCCGAGGGCTGCCCATCTCCTCCCCTCTGCCTGCTTTCCTTCCCCCGGGCTGGGCAAGAGCAGAGGGGAGGTGAGCAGGGCCGCCAACCTCTACTGAGTCCCAGGGTCCTCAGGGTGGGGTGGAGGGAGGGTGGAGAGAGAGGGTCTTGGCCACCAACAGACACTGTAAACTTTGGTTTAAAACAATAACTTAAGTTGGGGAGGGCTTCCAGCCTGGGGCCGGGATGGGAAGCGGGATGAGCAGGGGGTATGGGAGGCGACAAAGGAAAAAGCCAACAAAAAAGTTTTGGTTTTTGCTTCCGGCATAAGAAAGGTCTTTGGTCATCTGTGTAACTGGGGGGTGGGGGCGCAGGGAAGGGGTGCTGAGGGCGGGTGAGGGAAGTCTGCGATGGGGCACCTGAAGGCTGGGGTGGGAGTGACCTGCCGGGTCACAGCAGCCACCGTGTTCATCCCACCCGCCCCTCAAGCCTGCTTTCAGCCTGGCCTTTCCCTGGACACAGGCAGGTGCTTCCCGCAGTCCTGGCACCCCGTGGGGCCCCAACTCCAGCCTCAAGGGCAGCTCAGCCGCCTTCAGCGGGTCCACCTCTACGAGTGCACCGGGCACAGGCCTCTGTGGAGGCGGTGGGCACCGGGCCACTTTCCTATGCTCCCTGGCCTGGGGGGCAGCACCCAGCAAATGGGAGTGGAGGCCCAGTTCGGCCTGGGGGGGACCTGGAACCAGGCAGCCCTACTCCCACGGATCCCCCCAGGGCACTCCACTTGTTCCCCCCTCACCAGCTGTGGCTCTTGATCGGGCACAGCTGAGGGGCAGGTTTTTTCTGGGGCTGCTCTGAGGCTTTAGCTGCCCCCAGCCCAGGCCAGGGCAGGGGTAGGAGCGGGGGTGGAGCTACTTCTTCACAGTCAGGACAAGAAGGTGGAAGGGAGCACAAATTAGGGAAACGGGGGCCTCTGGCCAGAGAGTACTGCCAGAGCAAGATGGGGGGGCCCTGGGTGTGAGAGGGTGGCTCAGCCCCGCCTGCGGGTCTCCATGGCACTGAGGGGCCCTGCGGGGGGCGAGCTGGTGGGGGAGGAGGGCCCTGCTGCTGCTGCTGGTGGTTGGGGGGCGGGGAGGCGGGATTCGGATGCGGGCGGGGGAGTCTGAGGAGGGGTCTGGGCCCTCCGTGTCCTCTGCCAGTCCCAGACCAGGGGTTCTGTGTCCCCTAGGGGGCGGCCGGTCCCTGCCCCACCCCACTCCGAGCGAGCGTCGTCGTAGGTCAGGTCACCTTGGGAGTTGCTGGCCCAGCCCCCCATCTGAGTCCTGGAAGTGCCTTGAGGTTGGGCGGGGCGAGGAGTCGGGGTAGGTGGGGCCTGGCTTCCGGGGGAGGGAGGGGTCTCACCCCTGCCCTGCCTGCCCCTAGAGGCCCTTAGGACAGTTCCTCTCCCGGCAGCTCCTCCTCCAGGTCCCTGTCTTCTGGAGGCCCCGAGGTGCTGGGGTTAGGGGGCCCCAGGGGGGGTCCCGGCCGCCTGTCTTCCTCCGCCTCAGCTGGCTCCTCTTTCACCTGCACCTGGTGGCTGTGACAGAAGGGATAATGTGGACACCCTGGAGGTCCTCTCCTGCCGGCCCAGCCCCAAACGCATCCAGGATCTGGGGGCGCAGGGATGTGTCCAGAGTTTGCCTCCCCAGGACCCCCTCATCTCTGAGCCGCTGGGGCCTGACGTCTCAGGTCTGGTCTCCGTTGAAAGGAAAGGAGGTCTTGGGATGGACAGAGATTGCTTATGGTTGGGAAGGAGAGAGGAAGGGAGATGACAGAGGATGGAGAAGGGAGGGAAATAAAGAGTGTGTGTGGGGGGGCGGGGGCGGGGAGGGGAGCAATGAGAAGGAAGAGAGGGGCCACCTGCCCTGGGAAGAGAGCTGTGCTGAAGGCGACAAGATGGGGATCCCAGCTGCAGGGGGGAGAAGATTCTGCCTTCCTAATGTTTGCGGGGAGCACGGCGGTGGGCTGGGGTCCATGCCATGGGCTCACCTGTACTGGGGTGGGGAGAGGCGAGCGGGGCTGCTGCTGCCGTTGCTGGGCAGCGGCTCCATGGGGGCGCCCATGTCGTCATGGCTGAGGGGCAGGAGGTTGCTGGCGGAGCCAGGGTTCAGCATGCCAGGGCTGTTGAGGAGGGGGAAGCTGCTCTCGGCCAGGGCAGCCTGGAGGGCACAGAGTTGGGGCCTGTCAGCGGGCTCCACCCAGTCAAGTACTGTCCCTTCCCCAGCCCTAGAGAGCCTCCCGTGTGTCCACGGGCTGCCAGATCTCTGGCACCCCCTCCCAAGGCCAGAGCTCCGAAGCTGAGCTGCCTCCCAGCTTTCCTGAGAACCTGGGCCTGACTTCTTCCCTTCCCGGGAGACAGAGGACCCCCACCCCCTGCCCCCGCTGCCACCCCAGATCTGTAAGCCAGGGAAGGGATCACCACTGGCTATGCCAACCTACCCGCTCTGTGCCCCGTCTCTGCCAGGGAGGGTGGGGGAATGTCTCTTCTGAAGACCAGTGTGCTGGAGGGAAAGTGAGGGGGTGGGAGGGCACTGGGCGGGGACCAGTCCACTACCTGGTAGCTGGCGTTAAGTGCTCCATAACTGAGGCCCGAAATCATGTTCTTCACCAGCGTGGGGCTCCTGGAGGAGAAAGAAGGCAGCGTCTGCTTCATTCATTCGCTTGTTCCCCACTCAGGTCTGGACCTAACTGAGGGCGTGCTCTGTGCCAGGGACTGTCCCATTCATTAACCCTGGGAGGCCAGCGTCGGCTGTGCCCCATCTTATTCAATCCTCCCACTGACCTGGCACATCTGGGACCGAAAGCCCTCTTCACAGGTGAGCTGCCGGGGCTCCTAGGGGCCCTGGAATGTGCCCAGGGTCTCAGGGCTGAGAAGTAGGACCCAGACCCCTCCCAGTGTCTGTCTCCACGTCAGGTGGCCCAGTATTTTCTCTCCAGTCTAGATTTCCCGATGTCTGGCAAGGTCCGAGTGATAACCTCCATCGTCCCCTACTATAAAATCCACTTTCTTGCCATCCTGAATTTTGGGACATCCAATAAGCTGTGTGCTCAGCCTGTCCCCACATGCTCCACACCAAAGGCTTTTCTGCACAAAAAAGTGTTTAGGAGTTGGGTCAGGAAAAGCAATGGCTTAAGGCCATCCTTCCACAGTGACCATCCCCAGTTTAGAGGGTGTCTCAGAGAGGTTAAGGAACTGGCCCAAGGTCACACAGCTGGTGAGAAGCAGAGGTGTAATTCGAGCCCAGGTCTTCTGATTCCAAGTTGATAAGGGGACAGGAAGATTCCAAGCATTGTGACTGGCACATGGGGGCACTCAGAACGGAATGGCTTTCCTTTTCGGGTCCCAACCCTGCCCCAGCACCCACAGCTGCCTGAGGGTAGAGGGGCTCTTGTCTGGGGTGAAGGAATCTTTGAGGGGCACAGGCACCCACAGAGAGCCATCTAACTTGCTTCAGAGGCCCAAGATGCGCAGGCAAGCCCATGTGGGGTGCTCGGTGTGGGGAGGTGGTGGCGCTGGAAGGGAGGCTGAAAGAGGAAACCTCCCCCAGATTCCTCAGTTTCCACTGAAGTGCTGCATGGTAGAGGTCAGAGACCCAGCTCTGCCAGGAATCTGCTGTGTGACCACCCTCCAGCCCCTTGTCCTCTCTGGGCCTCCTCTCCCTGTAAAATGAAGAGGCGGGGGGCCCTGGAGATCTCACAGACTGGCTCATCCAGCAATAAGATGGGGGAGAGTGGCCCTGGGGATGGCAGCCCCCTCCCCAACGGCCACACTGGCTGCCATCTGCCCATGCCCCAGCTCCGGCCTGGGCTACTTTGGGCTTCTGTCTCTCTCTGGTGCCAGGTTCCCCTCAGCTCCTCCCCTCAGTCAGAAGCAAAAGACAGAAATGCCCTCTTCCTAATCATGTGTCACCTCCAGATTCCAGGCTCTCCTGGGCTCCTCCACCCCTTTCCTCCCCCACCCCCGGCCCCAGAGAGGTACCCTGGAGAGGGCTGGGGGGGGGGGCCACGTACCCCGTCATCTTTGGTGGCCTCCGCTTCTGGTACTCCCGCTCGTCCACAGTCCACACGGCGCCCTTGACGTTCTCCACGCGCACGAAGCACTTGTGCAGGCTGAGGTTGTGTCGCACTGCATTCTGGGGGCGCAGCGACAAGAGGCAGACGCTCAGAGGTGGCCCCTCCTCCACTCGGGGGAGCACAGACAGGAGGGTCCTCAAGTCCCACCTGGTCCCACCTTCCCCAGCAACAAGCAAGGGGAGGGCCGGGCAGGAGAAGATGCAGCCGGAGCCGAGGGAAGACCCCTCTGGGCCCTTGGAGCCAGGGGCTCCGGCATCCTCACCACCGCCAACCCACTGTATTGTCTGCTCCCTTCTCCCTGCCACGTTTTGGAAAACTCTGTCTACCAAGTGAATGATACCTCGTTAGCGATAATCTGTTTTCTCAACATCGTTAGTCAGATGCATGTAGCTGTTAGGGCTTCTGAGCGGCACGAGACCACACTCAGGTCCTGGCACCTCAGTGAGCCTGGGACACCTTACCTCAGGTGCACACAGAGTTCCCATTAAGCCTTTGAAAGTTTTGGGAATAACTCAGGAAGCCTCACTGCAACCTTCCTTGACCACCTTGGAGCGTGGGAGCCTTGACTTTGGGCTGTGGCTCAGAACAGACGGCTTACTGAGAGCATAAGGTATACAGTAGAGGCCTAATACATACCTGTTAACATAAGGAAGCTGAGAGAAAGGAGAGCCTGGGTTTAGTGACTGTACAGCAGGAAGAGGAGGGACAAGTCACCTTGTCGGTCCCGCCTCCTCCCAGCAGGATAACTTCAGGAATTGAGGTCATCCGGTTTGTAGGACACTTGGGTGGGGGCAGGGGTGCTTGGCCCAATTCCCCCCGCACCCCGGGAACCTGGGCTAGGGCCCTAATCCACCCCACCACCGCCCACCATGTGCCTCGCTCCTGTCCCCACGCTCTCCTCTCTCAACTTCACAGCCCCAGCCGTCCCTGTCCCTGTTACCTGTCCCCCCTCAGCCTCCCGCACCTCATCTCCATCCTTGTCTCCTCTTTACATTTCTAAACGGGGAAGAAAGCAGGCTGGGCAGGCAGCCCATGCCCCTGGAGATCAATCCCCTCTCCCTTTCTCCCTTCCAACTCTTGCCACTTGCAACTGGCCCGATTTCATTACCAATTTTAATTTGCCTCTAATTAAATCCTGTGTATTTTTCTGACTCGCTTGCTAATCCACGAGGGAGGCGGGCGGCTGGAGTGGAATCTCTTGGAGCGATAATTACAAAGGGCCTAATCACGCCGGGGCTCCTGCCTTGGAATAAATTTGCCCGCATTACGGGGCTCCGATCCTCTGCTTTGCAAATGAGAATGACCCCAATTTCCGAGGATGGCCTCACTGGGGCTTTTTTCCCTCATTTCGAAGCCTGATTCGTGACGAGAGACTAATTCGTTACGCTGAAACATTAACGGCAATTTAAGGGGTCTGGCAGGGGCTGCGTAAACAAAAGGACAGGCCCACAACATGGGCCCTGGGAGGGGACAGACACGGGGGGAGGGCTGGCGAGTACCATCAGCTTGGCAGATGGCAGCTCTGTCCCCGGATGAACGGCAGCTGGCCTGGCCCACGCCAGCTCCCAACCCTTCCGCCCTGGTCTGAAGTGGACAGCATCCCAGGGTGGGGGCCCAAGAGAGTAAAAAGGAGGAGGAAGGAAAGGAAGCTGAAATAGTTGAGGAGAAGAGGAGGGACCTCAAGGGGCAGATAAACGGGTCGGAAGTGGGGGTGGAAAGAAAATAGAATTGGGAGTAGACAGGGTGCATTTCCCAAGTGACGTGAATGGAAGCTTGGCGGCAAAAAATCCTGAAGGTCAGAGTGGACCGCAAGCTGAGGTGGATTCTGCTGGGCCACAGGGAGGGCGCAGGCAGTGCCCCCAGTGGCAGAAGCAGCAGCAGAGCACGGTTAAATGGGAAGGTCACTCAATGAGCTGGCTGCTTGCTGGGACCTAGACTAGGGGAGGGGAGATGGAGGTGAAGACCTGGGAGGGAGACACGCCGCTGAGATGACCAAGGCTGGGCCACCAGTCGAAGGTGGTAAGAAGGCCCAAGGGGGCTGGGCTACAGGAGAGGTGGCTTCATGATGGTCATCGAGGGGTTTAAGAAAGTCACCTAAACTAGCTCCTCCCGACCTCAAGAACGGAGAGAAGTCGAGATTGTAGAGGGTGATGCAGTTAAGAGAGAACAAGAAAGGAGGGTAGGTGGATGAGAGGCACTCTGCCCCCAACGAGGAGGTTGTCTAGGGCAGTGAAGCTCCACACTGACTCCCCTAAAGGTAGAGGATTAATATACAATATTAAAGTAAACATTACATAACAATTGTAATGATCCCTAAAGTTTGTACAGGACTCTATCATTTATGAAACGCGGTATCCAAACTGGCCTACAGGTTGGAGACTGAACCAGGTGGCTCCAAGAAGGCCCTGATGGCTCAGAGAGAGGGCAGGACTGTGGTTGGCAGGAAATGACATCACTCGCAGCCAATCACAGCAGCTGTCCCAGCCTTGCAGCCTCTTTGCCAAGCTTTGGGAATTGGGCACGGGGATACAGAAGGCCACGGAGCAGTCTCTCCTGCTGCACTTAGCACAGAGAAGGCAGAGAAGGCTGGGCCCTGTACAGACCCCACCTTGTCCTGGTCACTGGTAGGGAGGGGGCCCTAGTGACACTTGTTGAAACTTGGTGGGTTCGGGGAGGTAGGCTGTTTAACTGCAGCTTCTGCACTGGCCAGCAGAGGGACTCAAGAGCCAGGGATCCAACTCAGGTCCTGAGATGTGGGGGACTCCTTCCCGGGTGTCCATCCTTTCCCACAGGGTACCGACACTCCCTTCTCCTTCCCCTCACCCCCTCCCACCCTGCTGCACAGAACCTAATATTCTCACCCATCAGAGAGCCAGACTCATACCCCCCATGCTGGCTCTAGAAAAACAAATGGCTTAGCGTCCCAGCCCACAACTCTTGTGTCCCATTTTCCTAGGTTCCCTCCCCTGTCTGTTTCTGATCCCCCAGGAAAACTCTTATGGCTGAAGGTGTTAAAATGACTAATTGGATGAAGACAATTATCTTCCTGCTACTGATGGCAGAGCTGGGGAGTGTGAGCGTTTGTGTTTGTGCCCCAGTGTACTACAGTCCAGGTTCTCGGTCCACCCACGTGTCCAGGCCTGCGAGGCCCCTCCGTCCACCCATCCTGGGCTTCAGAGCATGCGCCTTTAGCCGAGGACTCTGAACCCTGTGGGTCTCCTGTGAATGTAACCCAGGCCTCCCTACCAGGCTCAGGCGCTACCGACTCCCGCAGGCCCTACTTCAGGGAGCTGGGGTTTTTGGGCCCATGCAGGGAGCGCTCCAGAGAAGTGGAGGTGGAGGTGGAGGGGTCCAGGGCCTAGCCTGGGGCCTGGTGGGGCCACTTCTATAGAACTGCCACCCCGAGGGGACTGTTAGGTAGCCTTGGTCTCAAAGGGATCTGGAGATGTCCAAGGCCGCCTGGGGCCCTGGCAAGGAGGAACGGGCATGCCTCACCTTCCAGGTGGCCGTGTTTCTCCGGAAATAGGCGAACATCCTGGTGAACCAGTTATAGATCTCATTCAGGGTCAGCTGCCTGTCGGGGGTTTCCAGGATGGCCTGTGGACAAGGAAGAAGTACAGGGACCCTCAGTCTGGGCCTGCAAGGGCCACAGGCCTGTGTGCTCTGCCCCAGCTCCCCTCAGCCTGGCCCCTAACTCATCTGAGAGCAGAGGAGACCCGCTGCGGAAGCATGTGGACAAGACCGGGGGTGCTTGATGGTCCCCTGAGAGGGGCAGGCTGGTTACAGCCCAGCCAGAGGCTAAAAGGAACACGAGCCTCGAGGGCCGTGCACTTGTGCGAGGAGCACGTGAACTTCTGCTGCAGGGAAAATGGCTCCAAGGGCCCCTGCCCTAGACTGGGAAGGAAAGCAGTATTCTTGGGAGAAAGAGGTCCGGGGGTGGGGGCTGTTTGGAATTTATCCTGGTTTTTGTAAAGGGCACCCTCAACATGAGATGGCGTGTGGATGTGTGTGTATGTGTGTGTGTGTGTGTGTGTGTGTGTGTGTGTGTGTGTGTGTGTGT
>NW_021703780.1:33431204-33455610 GCF_005190385.1 Monodon monoceros
GTGTGTGTGTGTGTGTGTGTGTGTGTGTGTGTGTGTGTGTGTGTGTGCGCATCTGAGAGAGACAGAGAAAAGGAGACAGACTACAAGTGACCATAAGTCTATCAGAAAATTGTCTCATGGGAGTGTGTGTACGTGGAAATGAGGGTATGGATGACACAGGGGGCGTAAGTGGCATCGACAGTGTGTGTGCTCCCACAGACAGGCCTGAGTGACCAGCAGGATGGCTCAGCCGAAGCCCATGTGAGGGGCCGTCTGGCTGAGAAGGAAAACGCAGGTGTGAGTGGGAGAGGACAAGTGTGAGATGGAAAGTTACGTTCTCTGGTCCCGGGACCCTGAGGGAGGGGTGCAGACTGTGTGCCTCCCCCCACCCCACCCCCCGGACTCCGTCTACCTTCCCACACTCACCTGGCGGATGAGGGAGGCGTAAGTGAAGGGGGGCCGGACGTCGGCGTTCTTGTAGAACTCATGATTCTGGGCCAGCTCTGGGGGAGACAGGCAGAGGCTGAGGTAGCCAGAAGGGGGGTCCGGCTTGGGGAAAGACATCCCTCCCCACGGCCCTTACCTGAGGAGATGGGGGAGCAGAACTTGTCGCTGGTCCTCCGCCGGGCGGGTCCCCCACTGTGCAGGGAGGCAGAGCCGAGGCCAGGGGGCCGTAGGGGGGTGACAGGGGCAGCGGCCGAGGTGGGGGGGTGTACGAGACCATCTGGGAACGAGTCCGCTGCGGAGACGGTCACCTTGGAGAATGAGGAGGAGCCGGGGACTGGGTTCAGCTGTGAGCAATGGGGAGGGTGCTGAGGCCAGTGCCGACAGGATGGGGGTCCCGGGCGGGGGGGGGGGGGGTTCTTGGAGGGCCGCAGGGAGGGGAGAGTCACTCACTGGCTGGCTGAAGGGCTTGGGCTCCGAGGGCCGCATGTGCAGATGGGCCATCATGGCCTGCAGCCGCTCGCTCTCCTTGGCGAGCTGTGGAGAGGTGGGAGGTGAGCAGGGGTTGTGCCTGGTGGCGGGGGGGGGGCGGGGGGGGGCAGTCGGGCCCTCCTCCTCCACATACCAAGCCCGTCACCACCATGCGCCCCCGCCCTTGGTACCCCAGCTCCCTCCGTCCCTTGCTCCTGGAAGACCTCGGCTTTTCCCTGCCCCTCTGGCCCCTCACACCCGCAAAGCCAGGACTGGGGGCTGCAGGCTCCATGAAGCCCTCCCCGCTTCTCCAGTCTGTGTGTCCCCAGCCTAGACCCCCGCACAGCCGCTGCACTCTGGGGGGCCTTCTTCCCAACAGCACACGCCTTTCCTCCCCATCGAGAGCAGAGGCTGTGGCTGAACAACACCCAAGTTCAGTGGCACTTGTGTGTGAGAGTGCCCTCACACACTGAATGGAGATGCAGGAATGGATGAATGATTCATTCACCCCTATTCATAAATTCAATAGATCTTTTACAACCACCCTCTCGCGCAGGGAGCTCTGCGAGGTGCCAGAGGGACATGGGTAAATATTGATTGACTGCCTGATGGACTGTCCTGAGTAGCCTCCTGAGTATTCCGTGCTGCAGAGCGTAGACTCCGGAGCCAGACTGCCCCGGTTCCAATCCCAGCTCTGCCACCCACTGGCTGAGTGATCAGAGGCAAGTTACTTCACCTCTCTATGCCTCTGTTTTCTGTATCTGTAAATTGGGCATAACAATGGTAGCTACCAACCATGTAAGGTTGTTCAGAGGATCCCTTGCGTCACATAGGTATTTAGTAGAGCACAAGGTAAGGGCTCAGTATGTTAGCTATGCATACCATTTTTGTTGTTTGTGTTAGTATGAGTCTCTTCGGGACCTCGCATCAGAGAGGCCCCCAACCCTGGTTTCCCCCTCAGAATCGGACTGCCCTCACCTTACAACCATGGTAACGAGGACCTAGAAAGCATGAGATGACCCTTCCATGAGACCCCCTAAATCCCTCCTGGAAAGTGAGTGCTGGGGGTGAGGCGGGGGGGGGAGCCCCCCACGCCCCTCTCCCGCAGCCTGAGGCCACACCTGGATCTCCAGCTGCTGTACCACCTGCATCTGCACGCGGCACTGGGCTGTGCTCCGGTCGTCCAGGGCGTGCTCGGTGTTGAGGTGTCTTCCGGGGGAGGAGGGGGTGGAGAAGAGAAAGTTGGCCCTGGTTCTGCTGCCACCACCCACCCCATCCCACCCTGTAATCCCGCCCACAGGCTGGAAAGCAGACAGACCAAGAGACACAAAGAAGGGAAAGGGATGGGGAAAAAAACAAAAACAAAAACGGGGCATCGGAGGAAGCCGCCTTCTCGTCAGCCTCCTTTTGATGTCTTTGCTAAAACCCCAGCTACACAGAGATCTAACTGCAAATGAACTAATTAAGTAAACCTCTGACGAAGCGTGAAAACAATTTGTTTGACCCTGATGCTGCAAGGGTCTGGGAGACAGCGGAGCTAATCGGTCAGTGACAGAGCCTGGCACGGCTATGGCAGCTGGCTGCCTGCTGCCAGCCGCCTGTCCGCCAGGCCCGAAGGCCGTCACTAGGCCGTCGCTCTCCGGGGCTGGGGCTGGGGGAAGCCGGGGAGGGCCGTGCGGGAAGTCTCCTTCTCCTCACACCCCCAACCTGCTGGGCTCAGCCTGGGGTTGGGGTGGGGAGGCTGCTGGCCCAGGAAATACAGACCGCAGACGGGGTAGGAGTGACCGGGGAGTTGATGGGGGGCAGAGAAGGAACGAGGCCCCCCCCCCCGCTGGGGTGAGGATGGCAGGACGGCTGGTGGCTGAAGGCGCAAGAAGTGACAAGCTAGGTGGCAGGCTGGGGGATGAGGGGCCCTGTTAGGGGGGGGCAGGCTGGGGGGCAAAGGGGAGTGGGGCTGACACCTACTTGATAAACTGGCCCAGGTCTTCACACAGGGTCTCACAGCCTGGCCACTTGCACTCTCCGTGTCCGTAGAGGGGGTGGGAGCCGGGCGTCTCCTCGTGGGAGGAGCTGGGAGGGCAGGAGGGAGATGGTGGTCAGGGACCCTGAAGACCCCGGCAGCCCTGGGTCCCGCCCAGCCCCAGCTCCCCTACTGATGACGTTTCTGTCCCTAATACAGGTTCCCCAGAGGCCCGGCACAGTTGTACGTGCCCCGGGAGAGGCAAACCTGCCCATCCCTGAGCTCCACAACCCCACCCCAGCCTCTACCACAGGTGCCAGCCCTCAGGGTCAAGGCCAGTCCCCGGGCAGGTGTGCAGCACCTCCTCCCAGCCAGAGGCCCATACCTGTCTCTCCGAGGTGTGAGCACAGTGGGCTGTCCGTTGGGCAGGGTGTGGTGGGAGAGGGGGGGTGAGACTTTGGGGGGGGCGGCGAACGAGGTAGCGGTGGTGGCCGTGCCGGTGAGGTCCAGCCCCTCCTGCTTAACGCTGTCCTCGGCGGGCTGCCCGGGGGCACCCTCACCCTTCCACAGCTGGGGCAGGTCCGTCGGGCACACGGCTGCGATGGGAGGGAGAGAGAGGGGAGGCCGGCCGGGCCCCAGGAACGCATGGGGCCCCCACCTCACTCCCGGGAGCAGGGGCTGCCAGCCCGCGGGGACAGCGAGGGCGTGGGGCTGGGGCTGGCTGAGGGGCGGGCACTCACCTTGTGGGAGGGTCTGGAGGGGCCCCGAGGCTTGGCTGGGCTGCAGGCTGACCAGCCCCTGTCTCTGCAGGTTGAGCAGGTGCTGTTGCTGCAGCTGTTGCATTTGCAGGAGCTGTTGCTGGAAGGCCAGCTGCTTGCTCCCCAGGGCCTGGTGGGGGGCCCGAGGGGGCGGGCAGAGAGGGGTGCCATCAGCCTCAGGCGTGCCATCTGGCCCCCACCCTGCGGCCACCCCCTCCCAGGGCCTGTCGGCCCCCGGAGCTGTCGTGGTGCCCGCAGCTGCGGCCTCCCTGCTCCCGGCCCAGCTTCCATAGGGCTGCATGCCTCCTCGCAGGGAACACGCACGCGCGCGCGCACGCACGCAGACACACACGGCCAGGCCCAGACACGCAGCACGACGCCCTCCCCGCTCCCGCCTCCCTCCTTCCGCTGCTTCGGCTCCCGCACCACAGCTGTGCTCGCCTGGGGGGCGCGGGGGGCTCTCATCACAATGATGGATGAGCCTGTCAGATTCCAGGGGCCACTCCCGCCTGGCGGGCACCCTTCCCACATGCCCGGGGTGCCCCCCTTCCACTCTGAGGAGGGGGCCTTCTCCCCTCCAGCTCCTCTCCTCTCTTGCTTCTTAGATGCAGAGAATCAAGGCGTCTGACGGGACTTTCAAAGATCAGCATCGACAGGTCATCAGGACCCAGGCTAGGGAACAGTCACATCACTGCTGCCCAGGTGCCCGCTGCCTGCCCGCACTTGCTCACTCTGCTCTTAGTGGCTCCCTCTCTCCTGCTCTGGCCCTGCTCCCCCCGCCCCCCCCACCCCCAGATTCAGTACTTCACACAAGCACTGACAGTCAGTCTGTCAGCAAGCCTTTTCTGAGCCCCAGGAGCCGAGCCTGTCCCGGGCTCTGGAGGCAGGGATGGCTCAGCCCACCTGCCCTGGAGGTGGGGTGGTGGGCTGGCTATTCAGCCTAGAGACAATGCAGAGAAGGAAGCAAAGGGGAGACCTCTGAGGGGGAGGCTGAGGGCGGGAGGGAATGACTGGGTGTCAGCAGGGCAGCCTCCTGGGAAGAGGCAACTCGAACTTGGCTGTGGTTTGGCCAGCAGGAGGGAAGTGCGTGTCTGGGACACGGGGTGGGGGGCACTGCAGGGCCTGGTATGGAAGCTCAGAAGGCACTGTGGCCCAGATGGGGCAGGGGGTGCAGGCTGGGGAGTTCTCTGGAGATGCAGGGCAGGATGTTACAAGAAGCAACAGAAGTTGGGGCAGGGCTGAGGGGAGGGACTGAAAGATTTTCAGAACCAGGCTAGAGGGCTGAGGTGCTGGGTCACTAACAGACAAGCAGGCAGGAAGAGGGCATGACCACGAGGCAGCCGGTCATGAGTGCGGACCATCCAACACTCACATACCCGTCTACGCGTATGTGCTCAGATAACACAGGGCTCAGCCCTTCTGCTCTCCTAATCCAACAACACAGAGCGCGGAGAGGAGGACTGAATGGGGTTGAGGGGAGGTGGTGGAACGTGGGCCTCCATCCCCCCATCCGGTCCCCCAGCCTTTCCTGGTTTTTCTGCTATCCCCACAAGACCATTCTGTCCTGACCACTTCGGGACTCCCAGCCCCTGGCTAGGAGAGGGCTGGCGCTGCAGGCGAGGGGCGGGGGTCCTCTGAGGGGGCACATCCGGCCCTGCCCGAGCCCCTTACCTCTTTGGGTTGCTGCTTCCCAGCCTGCTGCTGCGTGAGGAGTTGTAAGTGGAGCTGCTCTTGCTGCTTCTTGTAATATTCCTGCAGCTGGGGGTCGACAGCAGGGTGGGAGTGGGTTAGCACAGGCGGGGGACTGCTGACCCCAAAGCAACGGCCAACCCTCTCGTGACTGGGCCGCTGTGAAACAGATGGTCCAGCAGGGAGATGTCTGCTCCGAGAGAGGCTCTCCCGGAGCAGAGCCTGGACGGAGAGGGGACGGAGAGGGGAGAGGGGAGCCTCCCCGCACAGCGCCGAGCCCTCCCCCTCCCTTGGTGGGTGAGGATGAAGTGCCAGCATGTTCTCTGTCCTTCCCTGGGGTTTGGAGATACAGGTGGGGCGCTGTGAGGCCGTATGGGGGTGTGTGGGGGTCTGCTGTGGGAGAGGCCCGACCTCTGACCCCTCCCCAGCTGTCCTGGAGGAATGCAGGTCAGTCCGGCCGGAGCGGTCTCTCTGGTTTCCGCCACTGCTTTGGCCTTCGGTGACATTGGTAGTAAACAGGGTGGGAGTGGGGAGGCCAGTGCCTGGAACACCTCACCCTCCTCTCCCTGACCCCCCGGGCGGCCCCCGGGGCCAGACTCACCTGCTGCAGCATGAGTGCCTGCTGCTGCTGGAGCAAGGCCTGCAGCTGTGGGGGCGACAGGATCTGCTGCACCTGCTGGGGGGTGAGCATCTGCGGCGACATCATGGCCACCGACACGGGCACCTGTGAGATTCGGCCGCGTCAGCCCCTCACCTCCGCCCCACCCCGGGCAGGGTCCGCGCCCAAGCCCCTGCCCACAGCAGGGCAGAGCAGCTCCGCAGTGAGCTGCCTGGGCTCACATTCTGGCTCTGCCACCTGCTAGCTGTGCGTCTCTGGACAAGTGACTCACCTCCCTCGTTCTTGGTTTTCTCGTCTCTGAAATGGAAGTAGCGATAGTGCCTGCCTCTTAAGGTCATCACGAGGGCTAATGAGTTAGTACTTAGAACAGAGCCTGCAGGCGGTTGGACATTATTGCAGGATGTGCTGTCTTTGGTGCACGACGATTAGACCCCAGCGACACTGGTTAGTAGAATCCATGCTTCGCAGGGTTTCTCCCCCAGTGATGGGGAGGGGCAGCACCTAGCCACTGCTGACTCCAGCTCAGTCCGTTCTGAGAACACGACCTACAAGGTGGGCCTGGCCAGGAGGGCAGCCTGCAGCCATGGATGGGAAGGTTTCAAACTGTAGCCCACATGGCATGAGGACCTGGACTTTGGCCCCTCTCACATGCGTGTCACGTACCACAGCACACCTGTCTAGACGGCACACACAGTGACCGGGAGCTGACGCCCAGGGAGCACCGTGAGGGCCACCCCGTGTGAGTGTGTACGTGTAATCACCTAACTAGGTCCCAGTGGGGTGGAAAGAACGCCATGCAGAGACGCGGGGAGAGGCAGGCTGCTCCTCCTCGCTCTGCAATGAACCTGCCAAGTGACCTCCAGCCATTCACTGGCTGTCTCTGGGGTGTCAGTTTCCTCCACCATAAAACAGAGATGCCTCCTTCCAGCTGGAACTTGCAGGATTCTCATAGTAGGGGAGCTTTCTGCCCCCTGCCCTGGGTGAGGCCTCTATAGGAGGCCCAGAGAATCTAGCTACAGGCAAAAGGTTCAGGGAAAAGCAGTATCATCATTCTTTTCCCAGTTCCCACCTCCCCTGAAACCCCTAGCCTGTGCAGTCATAGCCTGGGTAGCCCAAGCTGCAGCACTGCCTTGATGCCCTGTTTTAGCAGGACAGGTGTCCTGGCACGGCAATCGGCCACCCCCATCGCACTTCAAGCTCCATGTGCACAAGTCTCTAATCTCCCGTCTCACTCCCCAGCCCTAGCAGAGCTGGCACATGGCAGGCACTCACTAAGTGTGTGCTCCCCCGAGTTGAGTTACCTTCTTGGCAGATCAACCCTGGGGCAGGGAGGGAGGGGTGCTGGTGGGCCAGTCCAGGGGGAGTGTCTCGCAGAGACTTGTCCTGGTCAGGACAGCACAGGTTGTGTCCCCAGTGGATTCCTGGGCCCTTTCACCTTCCCCCAGCCCCACAGGTGGGGCAGAAGAGGAGGAGTTGGTTCCATTCAGGATCCCTGGCAGGGGCAAGGCTCAGCCTCAAGCCACCAGTGAGGGCATCCCCAGGCAGAGGAGCAACGGGGGGAAGTGCAGTGGCTCCAGGGACATCGGTAAGTCTCACTGCCCCCACCTCTTCTTGCGCCCCCTTCACTAGTGGCTGAGCCCCAGCCCTGGGCTCCCCTCCTTTACTGCAGCCATCTCTGTGCAAACATCCCTGGAAGGGGCACCTAGCTTTTTAGCCACGGCCACACCGTGTGAACGAAGCCTCTGAGGGGCCTCTAACGACGAGCCTTAAGCGGCAGCGTTGGGACTCATGTGCAGGTCTGTATGCTCTGCAGTTCCCTATGTTCCCACATCCCACACCGCCTGTCTCCCCGCCGCTCAGAGCAGGTCTTGAGAAGGGTTAGGAGAGTGTGTGGAAATGGAACCATCCAGGGAGCTCAAGGGTTCGATGAGGCTAGAGATCCCAAAGGCCAACCTCTCTCTTTACAACTGTCTCCTGGGGAGGCTCGGGAAAGCCAGGCTGCAGGGCTCTTCTGGTTCCCACTCTCGGAGGGGCAGGCCATGGCACACATCCAGCCCCCCCCTTGCAGAGCCAGCCTGTATCCTTTGCTGGGTGCCCCCGAGGCAGCTGCATACCTGTCCTTTGACACGGGGGCCCCCAACATGGTGGAGCTCAGAGCCCTGGATTTCTGAGTCAGATGACCCAGGTTCTTGTCCCTGACACTGACTATCCTTTGAAATCGCCAAGGCTCACTTTCTGCATCTGCTAACTGGGCTTTGGCACAGCTGCCCTCCCCGCTTCACAGGACTGCTCAAGATTATGGTGGTGGTGGCTGACTACATGCCAGGCGTGCCAGGTGCTTGGCTAAGCCCTTTACGTGTATTATCTCCCCGAATCCTCACAGCAGCCCTGGGAGGAGGGTACCATCATCGTCACCATTTTAGAGGTGAGAAAACCGAGGCCTAGAGGGACAGTGGGGGAAGAAGTAAGTGAAAGTGATTTGTATGGCCATGAAATTCTACAGAAATGTAAAGGAAATTACTTTTTAAAACATTCTGGATTTTCCTTTCCCCTTCTTTCCCTCCCCTCCTCCACGAGTGCACCTTAGGCGCGCCAGGGCCCCAACGTTCCGGCCCCAGGGCCATTACGTGGCAAGGGTCACTTTGGGCAAAAGCTCTGGGCCTCCCATGCTCACGGCTGTGAGAACTGAACTAGAGGAGATGGACAGGGCCCCCAGCCGAGGAGGCTGAGCCTAGACACCCAGGAGGTCTTTCCAGGCACCAGGGGTGTGAGTCACTGCGAGTGGCCTGCAGGAAAGGATGTGGTATTTCCTTCCTTGGGGCTTTCCTACTTGGAGGCAGGGGAATGGAAGAGATGACCTTGGAAGGCCTCCCCGGCCCCTGCTGTTCCTGCCAGTTGGCTGAGCCGCAGGCTGGAGAGGCGGCTGCGGTAATCTGGATGGATTACCTTGTGTGTACTTGTCTTGAAGGTGGCCCAGCAGGGTCAAGAAAGGTCAGTGAGGTGGCAGCTGCCTGCTATCTCCTGAGCTGGCTGAGCCCATCCCTTCCCCTCACATCCCTTGGGGGTTCTGAGGAGTGAGCTGGAGCTCCCCTGGTGTCCCCACTGACCCCTCACCAGGCTGGGATGTGTCAGGATGAGCACCGTCAGCTAGTCAGCCCAGCAAGGCCCGTGAGTCACCATCTGGAGGGCGGCCAGGGCAGCTAAATGCTTACAAAAGCCCTGGCAGTGTGAGCCCCGGGCAAAATGCCGACAGCTGCCTCCAGCCCCTCCCTCGGGGACCCTGCTCAGGCCTGGAGCCCTCCGACCACCATGTAAATCACCGTGGGGCAGACACTAGGTCATTTACAAAATCATCTCGTTTTATCCTCACCATCCTAGGGGACAGATGCTGTTATTAGCCCCATTTTGCAGATGGGGCAACTCAGGCTAAGGTTAAGAAACTTGTCCAAAGTCACACAGCTGAGAAGGGGCAGAGCCAGGATTTTAACCCAAACAACCAGCTCCAGAACTCACACCTTCCTGCATACACTGTGATGCTGCCGCGTGCTTAGCATAGCAGAGAACCGCAGTCCCCAGTACGGGGCCCTGGCCCGATGGTTCTCTGGGCTTGGGGAGACGGGGGTTCTTGGGGCCATGTCTGAACTTCTCCAGGAGCCTGGAGCCCCAACCCTGGATACCTTCCTTGCCTCTCATCCCCACTCTCAGGTTCATAATCTCCAAGGAAGTGGGGCTTCTGACCCCGCACGGGGTCCAGGGCCTAGAAATAGCTTTTCTAAGAACTCAAGGCTGGTGGTGGGAGAGGGGAGAGCATATTTTGTTGATCTGGGGCCTGAATCAAGTGGGTAATGCAGATCCATGGCAGCCTCTTTCCCAGTGGTCCCCAACTCAAGGCAGGATTGCCTGCCCACTCACCTCCCAGCCATGTTCACCACCCCTCTCTTAGAGCCAGCTTCAGAAGAGTTTCTAAAACCATATTGGGTCTCCAGCTCCAGCCTGGAGACTGCCTGGTTTGTCCCTGCGCCTGGGCCCCAGGCAGGGAGAGCTCAGTCACAGAAGGCAGCACGGGTAGCTGGGAGTTTGGGCAGAAGGTTGGCTAGGGCAGGCCCCTTAGCTGTGCCCAGTCTTCGTCTCATCTTCTCAGCCCCCTTGCCATTTCTAGAAGTTCTTCTTGGTGTCTCACCATGATCTTTCTTGCTGCAGCTCCAGCCAGGACTGAGGACTACCTTCTGGTCATTTGCTAGGGAGTTGAACCTAAACTAAGCTCTGGCCTAGTCTCCCCACACACCCAGGGACCCCGATCCCCATACTTAAGAGGTTGAGTTTGGGTCCTTGATTCTGGCACCAAATTGTATCCATCCCAACCCTCAGCCTCGAAATAAGCTTCCTCCGTGTCAGGTACCATCCCTGCTCCTCCCAGCCCATCATACATGGTAAGCGCTCTGCAAATGTTGTCAGTTTAGGAAGTACTGAGTGTTTGTTGAGCGACCCCTCTCGTTTTTTGGGGGTGGGGGTGATCTCCGAAGGAAGATTCCACAGCCTCCTTTCCTTTCTTAATTATTTCAGATCCTACCCTTCTTACCCTGCTGCAAAGTCCTTCTTGATGTCTGACCTCAGTCCCTCCAACCACCATCCAGCTCCCTCCCTCTTACTTGGGTCTGGAGACCCTCTCTGGGTTGGGGAACATTCTTACTGTTCCCCAGCCTACCCTTCCCTGTTCTTAGAAGCGGGTACTAGGCTGGGCCCAGGGTAGAAAATTCAGAACAGATTCAGAACAGTAGCCCGAGGGCCACTTCAGACCCAGGGAGTATATGGGGGGCTCCCGAATTCAAAGAGACCCAGTCCTGACACTACGGGGGCATGAGAACCTACTACCTCATTCCCGTTAGTGGCTTATCCGAACTGTCCTCCCCTTCCCCGCCCAGGCCACTACCCCTCTTTGCCCAACTCCTCCCCCTGAGGGCTGTCTCATTAGGTTGGAGACTTTTAAAAGAGGGTCACTGCTCAGGCCCCACAACTGTCCTGTCCAGCACCTTCAACTTCTTGAAAGTACTTTCGGAATGTAAGCTTGTTTCACGGAAAACCCAGATATGCCCTTGGAGCCACAGAGCACTGGAATCTGCCCCAGGACAAACCCAGTCCCGGGTCCTTCTCCGACCACCCTGTACCCCCTCCCTGCCCTGGTCCTCTCGTCCCCCCACTCCCTCAGCACCCCACCCTTCAGGCTTCAGCGCTTTGCGGATCGGATCGTGCTCACCCTTCCTCCCTTAGATAAACTTCCTTCCAAAGCCCCGCTTAGTCCCCTCCCCAGTTTGGAGCCACCACCCCTCTCCCCCCGCCCCTCCCCAAGAGGGGTGGGGAGGGCGAGGAAGCCCGGCTGTGGGGGGTGGGAGGGGGAGGGGAGCCAGGGAGGGAGGGGAGCTAGGGGGAGGGGAGCGGGCTGCCCGTGGAGCTGTGACCCACCCCGACTCAGACGGCAATTCTCCCAAGTTCTTTGTGACACAAAAGGTAAACAGAAGGCCTGGCTTACCCCCCGCCCCCAACCCCATCTCCCCTCCCCTCCCACAGCCAGCCAGATGGGCCGGCACGCTGCGGGGAAGGGAGAGGGGGACAAAAAGGGCAGACTGTGCAAAGGAAAACAAAAGAGACACAGAGACATCAAGAGACAGGAAACGTGGGGAGACAGAGAGAGCTGGTGGGTGAGAGACGGGGAGGTGGGGGGAGGGCATGGTGGCCTCAGCAAGTGAGACAGCCTGGGAGGGGAGCAGAGAGGGACGGGCCCAGTGACCCAGAAGTGCCAGGGAGAGACCCTGGGTGCAGAGCCAGGGAAGAGGAGGCAGGCAGACAGGTACAGAGACAGAGGGCTCAGGCAGACTCAAACGCTGAGCGACAGACGTGAGGCTTGGTAGAGGAAGGGCTGGGCGGTCAGATGCAGATGAGAAGGTGGCGTTTCTTCACCTGCCCCTGCAGTGACTGCAATCCCCTCTGGAAAGCCGCCCCCTCTCTGGCACTGGGGATGGGGCCAGAGCAATTCTCCAGCCGGTCCTTCCCCTCCCTCGGTGCCAAGCCCACCCTCCGACCTGGCCCCAGCCCAGCCCGGTACAGCAGGGCATCCTCCTCACCTGCACAGCAGAGGCCGACTGCTTGCTGTCATTGTTCCCTGGCGAGCTCAGGCCCGAGGCCTGCTGCAGCAGGAACTGCCGGGCCACTTGGAGAGCCTGCAAGACAGGGAGGAATCAGTGCTCCGGCTGCTCCAGCAGACGTGGGAGGGCAAGGGTCAGTGCAGGATCCTGGATTCGGGGAGCGTTTGGAGAGAATAAAGGGGAGGAGGTCAGGGTCATGTAGAAGGTCTTGGGGATGAGTGAGAGGGTCACAGGGTCCACCTGGGCTAGGGGATAAGGATGAAGGTAGGAGTCACTGAGAGAAGCTGCCAGGCTTTGGGGATCAGAACCAGCAGGGACTCACTCTGGGACCTGGTGAGGTTTTGTTGGGACTCAGTGGGGTCAGCAAATGGGTCAGTGGTGAAAACAAGGACCCAGGAGAGAGTACAGTGGGGGACTCAGGTTATTAATAGTAGGTCCAATTTGTCGAGCATCCACTACGTGTCAGGCACGTTACAGGCAAGATGTCATTTCATCCTCTCCCGGGAGGGTGTGAGGTAGGGATTATCAGTCCCATTTTGCACATGAGGAAACTGAAGTTAAGTAATACGCCCAAGGTCACACAGCTAGGAAGCGCCAGGGCCAGGATCTGAGGCCAAGAAGCCTGGCTCCAAGGCCATCTGCCTTACTAGGTGGTCGGTCTGGGGGCTATGGGAGTAGCCTTCACTTGGAGTCAGAGCACACAGTTGGGGGGATGAGGGTGGAGTCTCAGGGTCTGAGCGCTACGTGGCTTTATGAGTCAGGGCAGGAGGTCTGGGAGCAGGGCCTTGTGGCACTGGGGGAATTGGATCAAGTCCTGAAGGGAGTGTGTGAGCTATCAGTGAGTTACACTGACTGTCGTGGTCGGGGCTTGGAGGCCACGGTGGCTCAGACCGGACTCTGAGCCGGTGGGATCATGAGAATGGGAGATGCATGGAGTCTGCAGGAGGAGCCTCTCCGGCCAGGCAGTGGGCCTAGGAGGTGGGCGGACGAGCAGTGAGAGGTTGAGTAGGAGAGGTCAGGCAGGAGACAGAGGCAGGGGATGTGCCTTGGCTGACCTTACAGGAAGTTCTCTGTAAGGTCAGCCAAGCAAGCCCTCCATCCCCGGCCACTCCAGGTCAGTAAGGGGCTCAGAGGCAGGGGATGTGGGGACCTGTCCTGAATCCACATTTCAGGAGCACAAAATATACCCAGGTTCCTCAAAGATCTCCTTGGTGGCCAGAGCAGTTGTGTCCAGGCCTTTGACAGGGAGGGCCTGGCATCAGGCAGACCTGGGTTTGAAGCCCAGTTGTGCCGCCTACCGGTAGTGTGACCTTGGGCAAGTTATCCCCTATCTTTGTGTTCCAGTCTGCTCTGCAAAACTGGGCTACTACCTAACTCTGAAATACGTGTGGGTGGGGGTGGGGTGTTAAAGGACCAGTGCTTGGCACTTGGTCGGCATTCGAGGAGCAACGGCTTCCTTCCCGTATCCTGAATCTCTCACCTCCTCCAGCCTCTCCCCAGCGCACCTATTAAAAGCAACAGGCCACCTGCGGCTTCCTCACACATCAATCCACACACACTTGTCTGTCCTCACGTGGACTTCCACTCTCCTACCCACTGCGAGCACCACCAAGGCAGACCTATAAGGTGGGACACGGATGCACTCATAGTCCCCCACCCCGCCACTCAGCAAACACTTAGGGGGCGCCCACTGTACACCAAGCATATATACACACCCCCTTCGCTGCCCTTTCATTGAATAGCTGAGCCTCCCTGAGGCTTAAACCTAGTTTACCTTAGGACAGTACCTAAATACACCCTGGTGTTATCTATGGGAGCGTGTCCCAGGGCAGACCTGGCGTCCAGATTGGCATGCCCCTCACCAGCGCCCCAGATCCTAGGCCTCTTCCACACCCCTCCTCCCCGGGACCTCACACTGGGAGGAGTGGCCCGGGGTTGCTTCTCTTCAAGATTCACATCAGAAAGTAGAAATCTGACCTGAGTCAAGGGCTCTGAGAGGCTGTGGGAGGAGGTGCAGGGTGAAGAAGGGGAAGGAGGTGGCCAGCTGCTCATCCGGAAGGGGCCCTGCCTCTATGTGCCTCGTTTTTAGGGACCCCCTCACCCAGGTCTAATGACACGGGCTGGACAGATGCTCTCTGTCCTCCAAAGGTAGAGATGGGGTGGAGGGGTCAGAGATCAGGGGGCAAGGTGGGTGAAGAGGATGGCTCAGAGGGGCTGGCAGCCCAGGTGACCCAGAGGGGATGCTGGTCAGGGTGGGGGGAGGAAGCCCCCCCCCACCCAATCCCTGGTGGGAAGAGGGGAGCCACAGGGGAGGGTTTTCCAGGGGAAGTTGGAGGGAGTCCCGAGCAGTCTCCTGGTGGGGGGAGTGGCCTGGGGGGCTGGATTCTCTCCCCACTGACTCACTTACTTGGTGGTCCCTTGGAGCATGAAATTACAAGATTTACAGGAAAAAAATGACAGGGCCTTGCAATCTCATTCCTGTGAGACCTCCCTGCGACAGGCCCCACCCCTCCTATCACTCTGAGCCTTTCCTCCCCCCCCCCCCGCCCCCCCCCCCCCCCCCCCCCCTGGGGGCGTTCCCCCCCCCCCCCCCCCCCCCGTTAGGCCAGGTGACAGGGGATCAGGTGAGACTCTAGGCCTGGCCAGGTTGTCACCTCCTCTGACCTCCCACCCTTCCCCCCACACTCCTTCCTTCCGTTTCCTACGTGCCAGGGACGGTGCTAGGTGCTGGGGATACAGAGAAACAGAACTTGGCCCTGCCCCAGGGCTCAGGGCCTGTGCTGTGATGAGACGCCCGTCACAGACTGAGGTGGAGATGGACACCAGCACCGGGGCCCAGACGAGGTGGCAACGCTGACTGGAGGCTGGAAGGGCAGGCTCACCAAGTGGACAAGAAGGGTGAAGGGTTCAGGGCGTTCCAGGCGCAGCGACCCTCATACCACAGACGACTGAAATAGCCGGTGAGTCTGGGGGCCTGGAAACCACTTGCAGGGACAGAAAATTGAGCTGTGTTGGAGGTCAGTAGCCAGAGAGGCTGGAGAAGCCCAAGGGGTCTGCTCCTCTAGGCACTTCATGCATTCATCCTTCACTCATTCCTTCATTCACTTTCATGGCCACCCACCTCATACTGGCTTGGAGAAGAAGGGGAGGTGACAGTGGGCAGCACACGCTCATTTCATGGACTTTGCTTACAGCCCGGCCTTGACCCAATTAGGGACTTGGTACCACCTAAAGATCACCCTATAGGTGCCCAGGGGTGAGGGTGATGGGCAGACCCTGGGTTTGGGGCCCAATCTCCCCTCCCCAGATGGCCCGGACATGTCACTGACTGCTCAGTGCCCTGTAATGCTGCGCCATCCCCCACCCCCATCTGGACCCCTAGCCAGGGATGGTGCTCTGGGAGGAGGGGCGAGGGAGGCCCTCTGGCCTGGGATGTCCTCCTCCAGGGTGGTCACCCAGGGGATCAGGTAGGTCTAAGGCTTTCTAAAGCCCCGAGTCACAGCCGCCACTCTGGCGCACCAGGCATGTGTCTGCGCTGCCTGCCGTGGCTGGGCCTGATACACGGGGCTCAGTGTCTCTTCCTTGTGGGCCAGATACAGCTTTGAGTAGGAAGAGGCATTGAGAATCCCACCGGGGAGAAGGCATGGGGGTGCTCAGGGCAGAATGGGAAATTGGGAGCCATTTGGCCTTTTATACCATATTTTCCTGCTCCCTCCGCCCCTCAGACTGAAAACCAAATGCCCAGCTCTGTGGTTTGGGGAATGAAGTCTAGTTTTCCTCTAAAGGAAGCAGTACTGGTCCATTCAGGGCTCGGACCCTGGTCAAAGGGATCTGGGTCCAAATCCTGGCTCCACCAAATACTGAGTGACCTTGGGTAAGTCACATCACTGCTCTGAGCCTCAGTTTCTTCCTGTGTAAAATGGGAATAACCCTGTAGTCAGCTCACAGGTTTGCTGTGAAGAACACACGTGACAGTGACATGGAGTGCTCAGCACGGCGCTGGCAGTGGGTCCCGGATGGACATTAACTTGTGATTGTGATTACTGATCTTTCACCTTCCCAGGCAGCTCCTGATCATTTGTCCAGTGCCACCCAGAAGGACTTGTTAACCAAGCCCTTTTCCATCTACACCCACCCCCATTCCCCCTCAAGCCTAAGAACTCAGTCTCGCTAATGAAGCCGAACTCTCCTCCCCCAACCGCCCATTCAGAAGTCATTAGCAGGAGCTTCACAATTAGGAACAAATGGCTTATAACGGATGGCATCCAGGGAGGGCGGCAGGGTTGGAGGGGAATGAAGCTAGTGCTTTGAGGGCAACAGGGAGCTGCTATGAAAAGAAAAACAAGTCTTGGGGCAGATGCATCTCTCATCTGCAGGATGAGACTACACCCTCATTTCTGTCTTGGAGAATTTGGGGGAGGACCAGCGTCCTCTCTGTGGAGGCCAGGTGCAGGGCTGTTTACTGGTTCTTTCTCCAGGCTGGAGGATTCCAGGTCTGTGTCGGGGTCCCAGCCTTACTCTGTGCGTCTGGGAGGGCGGGGACGTGGTGCTCAGGGAGAGACAAGCACGAAGGGCTGAACTTTGAGAACAGAGAAGCAGAGTCACGCAGGTCACAGACCTGGTGAGCTGGAGTGTTAGAGGGTATCTAGTCTAGTGTTTTCCCAATTGTTGGTCATGAGCTAATGGTGGGTCATACAATATCAATTTAGAAGGTCAAAAAAATAGGAAAAAATACACACACACACACACACGAAAACATCAGAGTTACTAGGTAAGCATACGCATTGTTTCGTGAAACTCTTGTGTGCTGCCACTCCAAATAAAAGGCATTTCTTACGGCAGATCTCCAGCAAAAAGGTCTGTGAAACACTTATCTAGTTCACTTTATCGATAAGGAAACGGAGATCCGAAGAGGGGCAGTAAAGCGCCCCAAAGTCACACAGCGGCAGAAGCAGAACCTGAGTCCCCCTGGGCCTGACACGGGGCTCTGCACAGGGATGAGAAGCCAGGAGCTGGGCAGACAGGATGGAGGAACCCCCGCCCCAGCAAACTCTGGTCTAATCCCGATGGTGGTAAAGAGGAACCAAAATAAACAAAACCCAAACTTCTTTTGTCTGCATCTCGCTAATTTTGGCAAAACTGGGATCTCAATTGTCTTGATAATTTCAACTGGGAGCTGGCTCCATTTAGGGGAAGGGGCCCTAGAAGGGTGTTTGGTGGGCCGGCCCACCCCAAACCTGAAAAGCCCTCCCAGGAAGGCCCAGCACCTGCCCCCCACCTCCCCCCGGAATATGACTTTTGATTCATTTATCTATAATTCAGCGAGTATTTGTGAAGCCCCACAGGGCACTCACACTGTCCTAGACACTGGGGACATGGCGTATTTGCTTTAATGGAGCTCACGTTCTAATGGGATGAGACAGACCCTACAGCAAGGCGAAGCGAGCTGTGAGATGGTGGCCAGCGTTACGCAGAGGACGGCTGGCTGGTTACTTCGGTTGTGTGGCCAGGGAAGGCCTCTCCGAGGACGCATTTAGGATGAGGGGGGCTACTCTTTCAGGGGAGGGTATTCACGGTTGGAAGGAGCTGGTGCAAGAGCCCGGAGGTGGGCATATAAGGTTGGAGCATTATGAACCAAAAAGGCCAGTGTGGCCAAGCTGAGTGGCCTGAGAAGAAGTCCCAGGGGTCAGCAGCGGCCACATCACTGGGACGATGGCTTTTTATTGCCTTCTACACTCAAGGAAAAATTGCTGGAGGATTTTAAGCAGGAATGGATACAATCTCTTGAGAGGAGATACCTAACCTACTGCTAGTAAACAGTAGGTACCTAATAAGTATTTGTTGACTTGAATTAAACAGGAAATGTCTCTCCATCTACCCCTTGAAATACAAGTCCTCTGGGACCGGAGTGTGGAGGGAAGGGGTGCAGGGAGAAGGGTCAGGGGTCAGGGGCCCCCACCACTAAGGGTGCTGACCTGGGGAGATCCAGGTTCTCCACCAGCCAGGCTCTATCCTCCAGCAAAGAGACATAAAAATGAAATTACACAGAGAAGGGGGGCAAGGAGGATGGGGGAGAGGAGACCATAAAACCCCCGAAGTGATTCTCCACCTTTTTCCCTTGGAAAAAAAAAAAAAGCTTTTTGGAAAAGGCTGTAAATTTTTTTTACACCAACCTCGTAAAAATGACATTGGCGCATTCTCAAATTAGAACCATTAAAATGAAAACCAGCAACGCGCAGATACAGACAGGCCCACGTGGGTGGGAGATGCACAGACCGGTTTTAGGACCCCTTCACCACCAAGCGAGCGTCTCATGCCGCCTCTCCACAGAACAGAATTAACAAACGAACCCAACAGTGCCCAAAAGGGCAAGGCCCTCCCCAGAGGCTCCTTCCTTCCCTCCCTTCGGGCCCCCAGCAGGGAGCAGCCCCAGGCCCATCCAGCCCCTCTGGGCCCAAACCGGCTCCACCAGAAAGGTCCAGCAGTGGCATCCGGGAAGGAGCTGAAATAGTGCGGGGGAGTCGCGGGATGGTGGCGCTTCCCCTCAGAGAGACTCCTCCCAGATGGGTCCCAGTAACTGGAGTTCTCCAGAAGGAGTTCTATTCCCAGGCCTGGGTTCAGCGCCACCCTCACGCTAGCCATTCCGCAGGGGCTGTAAGTGTGGGGTTTAGAGTGGGGACTGTGGGGGGCATGCAGTTCCCTCCCCACTGACCCCCACAGGGGCTCCTCAGAATGAAGGGGCTCCAGTAGGAGAAAACCTAGCTCACCCGCTGGGCAGTGGCCCTGGGATGCGGCCTGTCCCACTTCAATCCTTCACCCTCAGAAGCGGAAACACTCACCCCCTTTCCCCAATTCTCCCCAGTCCCCAAACTCCTATCAGTAAGGACAAGAACTCTGGTAATAAAAAGGGGGTGAGAGGGGGAAAAAAGAGGGGATGTCAGAATTCCACAGCAGAAGGGAAACCTGGGAGCACAGTGGACTTGCTCTTCCCTAGTCCCAAGGAAACAGGGGCCTGAGCATCCCTTTCCCAGGCCCCAGGCCCTCTCCTTGACCTTTCTCTCCCCTCTTAGGGAAACTTCCTTTTTTGTTGGACTAGGGGGCAGACACACAAAACAGGGTGGCCTTTGGTTTAGTAACCCAGGAAGGGTAAGAGAAGGGGGGTTATGGGCTTCCCTGGTGGCGCAGTGGTTGAGAGTCCACCTGCCGATGCAGGGGACGTGGGTTTGTGCCCCGATCTGGGAGGATCCCACATGCCGAGGAGCGGCTGGGCCCGTGGGCCATGGCCGCTGGGCCTGCGCGTCTGGAGCCTGTGCTCTGCAGCGGGAGAGGCCACAGTGGTGAGAGGCCCGCGTACCACCAAAAAAAAAAAAAGAGAAGGGGGGATTAGGTCCTCTCTCCTGAGGCATCCTCTCAGGACCCTGCCTGTCACCTTACTACCCGGGCCCACCTCTCACCTGCTCTGTTCCCAAGCAGGAGGGAGAGGTCGGTCGTTTCTAACACTACCCCACAGCTGTCCCGGGTCAGGGACCTCACCCACGGGAACTTTCTAAGTCTCGCCTCTGAGGAGTTCGGGTCCCAGCTCTCCCTCCAGGCCCCAAGTACTTCCTGGGAAGGGGCTCATTCTACAGAAAGAAGAGGGGAGTTTGGAGGGTGTAGGACTAGAGATGAAGGAGCAGAATCTGGGGCAGGAGGGTGGGAGTCCCAAAGACTGAAGAACTGGGCCCCAGACCTGAAGACGAAACGCGTGTGTGAGGTGTCTGGGCTAATTCACCTCTGAAGCCTCCCCTTTCCACCCCATCCCCCTAGAGAAGAGCCAGATGGGGGAGGAGAACAAAAATCTCTTCCATTCTTCTTTCCCCAGCTCCCTGACCCTCCCCTCGCTCCATCTCTATGGAGGGGGGTGAGTTAAAAGCCCATGAATGTGCAGAGCCCCCAAACCATTTTGAATCTCCTCACAGGATGTGAACAGGGTGGGATTTGGCCCCAGTTGCCAAGGCAACTGCGGTGGGAGTTCCTAGACGCTAGGCAACCCTCCTGTGACCCCCGCTGACCTGTCACCCCCACAACCAGAAGACAATAGGAGTGCAGGCTCCGGAGGCCCAGGACGCCTTTCAGCTCAGCCGGCAGAGCCAGCAGCCCTGCCCGCCCCCACTGTCTGGCCCAGTCCTCCTGGCCCCAAGTCCAGCGAGCATCCAGCCTGGTCCCCAAAACCTCCCCAGGCCCTCCACCTCACCTCCCCAGAGCTGGCACACACTTCTCCCAGCCCTGGCTGCCCCCCATCAGGGATATTTGTGGAGTCTATGGGGAAAGCCCTACACACTGGGAACATTTTCATACAGGTGAAATTAGATTAGGAGAAAATGCAGGGGCGACCTTCAAAGAAAAAAGCCATCCTAGAGGGGAAATATGCGGCCGGGGGCCACTGAGGAAGGAGACTTTGTCTTGGTGAAGGAAGGGAGGGGGCTGACGGGCAGCTGGCACGCCTGTTCGGTTCAAGGCATTCTTTAACAGCAGCTGGGGATCACCAACTCCAGCGGGCCAGCAGGGTGCCAGGTGCAAAATAAGGTTCGATGCGTGTTTGCTGAGTGAATGCACGCTCCAGGGCCCACAGCGCTCTCCTCTCCACACTTCCTTCTCAGGGGTGAGTCTCCAGGAGACTGGAGACCAGATGAAAGCCCCAAGGACAGAGTGGAGGCGGTGTGGCTCTGTCACTCCCCAAAAAGAGGGCTGGGAGGAGGGAGCGGGAAGCTGGGGCCTTGACTGCTGAAATGGGGCAGCCAGAGGGGGACCCTCTCTCCAGTCAGACAGAGCCTGGCAGCTGAGCCCTGTCTCCCCTACCCCGCCTCTGTTTGAACAAGCTCCCAGCCTGCTGTTGCATGGAAACAGGCGCCTGCTCTTGTTCCAAAGTGACGTGGCTGCCCTCTTCAGCACTGTTTGTTTCAGCCTAAAGTCCTGTCACCAGCCTGACTTCTGACTCGCCCTGTTTATCTCTCTCTCTCCTTTGTCAACTCATTACTCCCAAAGGCCAAGACTGCATTTCCAGGGCTTGTTTATCCAGAGCAGAGGGGCAGGGACTAACAGACCAACCGACAGACGGACCAAGAGGAGCCACGGAGGCACGAGGAGGAGGGACCCGGGCACTGCCCGAAGACCCGCTCACACCCTCTGCCTCTGGAGTGGCCACTCAGAGCCAGGGGCCACTGCTGCTTTTGTTGGTTTGTTTCAGGAGCGCTTTTAGATTGGGAGTGGAGTGCTCTCATTCACTCACCAGCAGTGGTTAATTTAGCACCTACTAGGCGCCAGGCCTTGCTGCCTCCATTTCCCTCAGGGGACTGTGAGTGTGGTGGGAGCTGAGCCCTGCACTAGGAACCGGGAGACCTGAGATCTAGCCTTTCCCGTGTCACCTGGACAAGTCAGTGCTACCTCTGGCTGCCCCCTCATTGTGATATGGGAATAATAACACCCATCTCCCCAGGATGGTGAAGCAATGAAAGACCCAAAGCACCAAACAGAGGCAAGGTGTTTGTTTGTCCTCAAAGGACTTCCTGGTGGGGGTCGAGGAGGAGGGGGCACTCGCTGGGCCACGGCCCTCTTTCCTACATTCACTCTACCCCACAAACAGTCAGAGACACTTGTTGAGGGGGGACCAGAAAGTGTTACCCTCAAGCTCCCCCCAAAGCCTCGCTCATATATTGGAGGGAGAAGGACAGCCCACAGACTGTTTCCTTTTAATTGAAAATTTTGTAATTTTAATTTTGCAGGGTTCTTTTCATAGTTTGGAGCCAAGAAAACCTTTTTTAAGTCTCAAATATTTTCCTTGGCCCCAGGCACTACGCCCATAGTGAGCCCAAATGGATAAAACAGCCCTCCCTCCGCCCGCCTCCAAATCTCCACCCCAGTTTATTTGTGAAACAGATATAGGATTTTCCAGGACTTTGGGATATTCACCAAAACAAACAGGGATAACTGGAACGTGGAATATAGATGGTAGAACGTGGCCTGAGCGCAACGCAGAACAGAGAAACCTGATCGGTACAGACAGTTCTGTCCCTCCCCACCCCACACCTCTCCCCACTTATCCTGATATCTGTGTTCAGTCTTCTCTTTAAATAATTTTTTTAAAGAAACTTTCCAGTTTCAGTATTCCTCCCAGCCCTCCCCCCGACATTCAAAATTTTTCACAGTTCTGTCTGCATAGAGGTGCAGGAGGGGAAGAGTTTTCACCCATACAAAATGGGTGGCCTTAGAGATTTCTGGTGGGGTGTGCTCTGTTATTATTTTGATGAAGGGCAGGGTTCTGCCCTTTGACCTTCTGTCCCCCGCAGGTGGTACAGATTCTGTGGGTCTCTTCCCCAGAGAACCTGTTTAGGAGGGCTTGGGAGATACCAGCAAACTCCCAAAGACCATCTCCCTGGAGAAAGGAGACAGGCCCTTACTGCTCAAGTTTCCACTGTTTGCAAGAGGAAGGAATTTTTTAAAGTCCTCAATTCTGTTCACATCCGTACTGACCAGGGATTTTACACCCAAACTGCATCTGATCCTAACAACCCCAGTACTTTAGGTGCCAAGAGGTAAGGGAAGCCCAGGACTGGCCAAGGTTGACAACTGGGAAGGGGCAGGCTGGGGCTTAACCTGGGTTTGTTCAGTTCCTGCATCAGTGCTGGCTGACCAGCTCAGCGCAGAGCGCGGGGCCGGGCTTCTGACGGTGCTGCTTCCAGTCTGACCTCTAGCTTCAAGAAGTGTGGTGGTAAAGGGCCCCTTAGGGGCTATGGAGTCAGAGAAGGAGCCCCAGGGCAAACCTGGGAGAGAGCATGAGGTCGATGTGGGTACACACATCTGTGTGCACGAGGCGGGGGTTGGGTACGGGCAGGGAGGAACATGCAGTACCCGAATTTTCCACATTCCCAGCAGAGCCCCCAAGGGGCAATGCCACCAGCAGTGATTCGAGGAGCAAAGTCAAATAAGAGGAGCATCCCAAGGCCAGGGCTGGCTGGGCCGGTTCTCCTGAACTTGTCAAGCACGATTCTCCCTTTTTCCCCGGGGTGGGGCCAGGACCTGGGGCCCCTGCTCTGTCATGAGCCAGCTAGGCTTCCCCGCCCCCTAAGGCCTCTGGATCCTCAGAGAGGCTGGTCTTGGACTCCTGAACTCTGCAGTTTAGGGTGGGAATGATGAAGGGGAAGAGGGCGGGGGACGCAGACAGGGCTGCCAGTCTGAGCACTGAAAATGGAGGCCTGCCTCTGCCTACTGCTCTGGACCTTTTCCCAGCTGCCTTGACCCTTGGTGCCTGGAAGTTTAATCTCACAGCTAGCCTGCATCAGGGGCCCAGGCAGAGGTGGAGGTGGGGAACATTTTATAATACAAATAAAATGAAGATACCACTGTGCACAGCCCCCCTCCCCCAAAGAACACACACCTAGAGCAGGGTCTCCCTACCCCAACCCTGTTTGTTAACTTAGCAGGGGTGCGGGAGGAGAGCCCAGGCGCCCACCCACCCAAGACGCACAGCCTCAAGCCTGCTGCCCAGGCGTCTGTCTGCCCTTGTGGGCATTTCTGAGGCTGTTCTAAGGTCCATGATCCCAAGGCGCCCAGCCCCACTTCTCTTTCTGGGAGGGCTGCTCTCCCCCTGCCTTAGTGACCACTCGAATGGGAGCGCACACAGGGGGTCCCTGCAGGCTGGACCTTCTCAAGAATGTTAAAGTGAGGCTGTGTGGCAGGGAGCGGTGGCCCCCAGGTGGCCAGGGTGTAGTGGGAAGAGGCCTGGCGCCCCTCTCCCCTCTCCTGGGTTGCTGGGGAGAGGCACCAGCTCCTACCTGTTGCTGCTGGAAGTGGAGCAGCTCCGCAGGGCTCATCTCGCCGTTGCTGTCTGGGCCCGCGGCCGCATCCCTGCCTGCGCTGCCTCCGGCGGGGGCCCCGCCACCACTGCCGCCGCCGCCGCCATCCGCCTGCCCGGAGAGGCTGCCCACGCCGTTCTGACCAGACGGAGCCGACCTGATTGTCTCCGAGGCGGATTCCACCATCATGTCGCTCTAGCGGGACCTGGAGGGGGAGGAGAGACACGGGGGAGGGGCTGAGGCTGGACAGGCAGGGCGGGTTCCACCCGGGGAAGCAGGCGGTGTCCCTCAACACCCCATCCCCAAACGACACAACCCCCACCAAGTCCTGGGGCGGCTTCTCCCTCTCAGCTTCCTGGAGGCTGATCCTGGGACCCCTGTTGCGGTGCAGACCCTCCCTCCTAAGGTCACCCTCCGCCCCAGGCAAGGGCAGCTCCAGACTGAATTGGAGGCCGCCCGTTGCCCCCCCTCCCCCACATTTCCTCGAGGAGGCGCTACCCCCCCAACCCCCCCCC
>NW_021703780.1:33456010-33527071 GCF_005190385.1 Monodon monoceros
TCCCCAAGAGCAGGGCCTCCTTCCCGCACGCCCCCCCCCTCAACACACACAGCAAAAGCCGCTGCCATTTTCCCAGCAAATGTTGGGTGCCAGACCCTCTGCTGGGCCTGGAGCTGTGCAACGAAGGCAGCTGGTGGTCCGACTTCTCTGACCTTCCATTCTAAGGCCTTCAGGCCAGCACCTGGCCCAAAGCAGACACTCAATATTTACTGTCTCTACAGGCAGCAAGAGCCCTTCTCACAAGAATTGTGGGAGAATAGTTTTTTGGGGGTTTTAAAAAATGTATTTATTTATTTTTGGCTGCGTTGGGTCTCCGCTGCTGCGCGCGGGCTTTCTCTAGTTGCGGAGAGTTGGGGCTACTCTTTGTTGCGGTGCGCAGGCTTCTCATTGCAGCGGCTTCTCTTGCTGCGGAGCACGGGCTCTAGGTGTGCGGGCTTCAGTAGTTGTGGCACGTGGGCTCAGTAGTTGTGGTGCACGGGCTTAGTTGCTCCACAGCGTGTGGGATCTTCCTGGACCAGGGCTCAAACCTGTGTCTCCTGCATTGGCAGGTGGATTCTTAACCACTGCGCCACCAGGGAAGTCCCGGGAGATAGTTATTATCATCTTGATTTTACAGATGGGAAACTGAGGGTCCAGACGGTCAGAGGATTCACCCAAGGCAGAGTCAAGGCCTGAATCCCGTATCTTCCCCCATCTCCCCCAACTGCCTCTCAAGAGTCGCTGAAACACGCTCAGAAAGAGAGAGGGTATGACTGGGATGGCTATGGTTACCGAGGAGGAGGCCTGGGTTTCCTTCTACAACTCACGGAGGCTGTACTATCTCAGGGGCTCGTACACAGACTATGAAGCAGATGGGGGACTTCAGTATGCAGAGCTGTTCTCAAAGTCTGGGGTCTCCAGCTATCGTCAGATTCACAGCCCCCTGAGAGGAACAAAAGTTTCAGCCAAACAGGACACAGTTGGTATTCCCCACTGATCTTTGACATAAGTCTTAAACTCCCTAAACCTCAGTTTCTTTGTTTGTATAAGTAATTACACCAAGCCTCTCAGATCCTGTGAGGAGTAAATAAAATAGCACATGCAAACCACCTGGCAGAGTAAGCGCCAATAATGATGTGTCCCTTCTTCACCTGCCCTATTTGTAAGGGTGAACACCCTGGGCTCAGAGAGGTCAAAGACTTGGCCCAGATCACACAGCGATCGGGCTGGAAGCCAGCCAGCGTTCTTTCCTCCCTTCTTGATTACCTTTCGGCCTTGGCAGACCCCACAACCACACGGTGTCCCTGACCCAATAAACAGGTGCAGGAGGGCCTTAATAGAGAAACTGCTGGAAGGATTATTTCCCGAGTTCCTTCTCCGAGGTGGTAGCTCCCCAATTCTCTTTCACTCTGGAGGAACTCTTTCTCCTCACTCTATTGGGCCACTTGCTGTTTTTGTCCCCGCTGTCAGCAGAGTGGGGAAGATAGTAAGAGTATCTAGGTGTGCCTGGGGGGTTGGGGGGACAGAGCACTGTGAAAGGCCCGTGGGGAGGCCACTAGTTCACGTGTGTGCCATATCACTCTGCTCTTGTGACTCTAGGTGTCTGTCCCAGTGGACCTGTGTGGCCTCCTGGGTGACCCTGTGCTGCTGGAGTGTCCCACGTTTGTGCATTTCTCTGTGTTCCCAAGGGCTTGTTGCTCCCCCACCCGCCAGCTGCTGCTCCCAATCCTGGGTTCTGCGAGGAGCTGGGCTAGGGGCAAGGGCAAGGTTGGGGGCAACGGTTCAGAAGAGACTGAGCACTTGGTCTCCGGCCTTAATGGTCGTGTCAGCCCCAGGGCCAGTAGCTACCAAATGATGGATGGGGTGGGCACCGTCCTCCATCCGCCAGAGCACAGGGCTCCAGCCCCTCCCCACAACCGCCCACCCGGATCCCTCCCAGCAGCCCACAGAGCGCCTTCCCTCACTCAGGTCTGGGCCCCAGCTACACGAGGGGGATGGGGAGACAGCAGGGGCCGCTCTGCTCTCCCTCTGCCTGACCCTGGCCCTGCTGGGGGTGGAGAGCAGCTGCCTGCCCCGATTCCAAGTCTACTTCCCTGAGATCTGAAAGCTCCTGGGCCCCAGGGGACAAAGACCAGAGCCTCAGGGGTGTGTGTGCACAGGAGAAAGGAGAGAGAATCCAGCAGTTTCTTCTTGGGGTAAGGGAGAGTGCCCCCCTTCCAACATTCACACACACCATAAAGTTGCTCAGACAGCAAGTTTGGAAAAGGGAGAAAAAAGGAAGGAGGATGCAAACAGAGGTGCCCTTTTCTTTTCTTTTTATTGGGGGGGGCGACAGAGCGACACCCAGTGAACAAAGTAATTGCTGCAATGTGGCTGTAATAACAGCTATTCAAGGGCCAATCATTCATATTAAACAGGGTGAAGCCAGCCTCTCATCTGCATGCTTGAGATTATATCCATTTGAAAAGTCATTTCCGCAGGCTGTACGAACGGCATTAATTCCCACGTGGCGCGCTGCTCTACCCCCTCCCGGGGCCTTCGCCTCCTTCCAGGCTCGCGCCTGCCTGTCCACCAATACCAATCCAAACCTGCAAGTGGGTGCTCCCAGGACTCTCCTCACCTCTGTCCTGAGACACCTGTCCTCCTGAGGAGAAGCACAGCGGCAGCCTCAAGCCTCCTTGCCTGTCTCTGTGCAGGTGTTGCAACAGCACTGCGGTGCTCCCTGCACTGTGGGTGAGCAGGCTCTGGGTGCCTGGCGCCCGGCCAGGTAGGGATGGGGTGGGGTGGAGTGGGGTACTGGAGGCAGGCCTTGATATCCGTGCCCTGCACCCACCACAAGGGTGTGGGCTGGAGGGGGGGAAAGGCAGAGTCCATGGGAGCCTGGACTCTGGCTAGAGAAGGCAGGGGACTGGGTGTCAGGGGGCCTGAGCTCAGTCACAACCAGCTGTGACTTCTCTGTCCTCCTCCTTCTCTGGGCCTCCATTTCCCCATCCCTACATGGAGAGCTGGTCTTGAAGGTCTCTTCTGACTTGAAAGCTCGAGGAGGAAAAATCCCTAGTCAGTATGTACACAAGAAGCCACCGTGTTCTAGCGGCTGGTGAGAGCCACGGAGGCTCCACTTGAATCACAGCTGTCCCTTTCCCAAAGGGAAATGTATGCCTCAAATTTCCCAATGGGGACCAGGGCTGCCTGCTCTGGTACCGAGGGGGACCCTCCAAGAGCCCCCTCCTCCATTCACTCCCACCCTTTCGCCTCTCTCCACACACTCCTATCCTGCCAATCCGCGCTCCCACCCCAGGTACCCATTTCCTCAGCAAAGAGCTGCTGACTACCTGCAGAAGTGGAGAGGCGCTCTGGGAATGAGACCATCAGGTTTCAAGGGCCAGCTGTGACCTTGGGCAAGTCACTGGGCTCATACCAACAAGTAAGGAGAGGAAATTAGAAGGCCTTTCTAGGATTTGCTAAAATTGAGGCCCACCCCTGCCTTCCCTGCACCCTCTCCTACGCTGCGCTGGGGGCAGAGGCCGAGTCATTTCCTGTGCTCTAGGGTTTTTTGTCTGGGGCGCTGGTCCTGTCCTTGGGTAGGTCCTGGTCTTCCGTCTCTCAGGGTTCCCTTGGGGAGCCAGGGCACCTCGGAGCCTTTGGCCAGTACCCCGACGCTCCCGCAGACGACGCCGTCGAAAGGAAGGAAGGAAGGGAGGGAGGGAGGGAGGGAGGAAGAAAGGAAGCAAGCAAGCAAGCAAGCAAGCAAGCAAGCAGGGTCAAAGCCACAGCCGCCTCTTCCGCTCCGGGGGAGTCTGCGGGCCGCCGGGGGGGGAGGGTGTGTGTCGGGGGTCCCACTTCCCGAGGCTCCTGGCCCTTCGAAGAACGCGGGCTCGCAACGAGGGCCGCCTCAGAACGCGCCCGGGTCCGCCTCTGTCCCCTCCCTGGCCGGAAGTGACGAGTTCCACCTACCTTGGGGCCAAAGGGAGGACCCAAGGGCTAGGGTGCTTTCGGGGGAGGGGAAAAGGACGGGGGAGCCCCACACGCGTAGAAACTTTTTGTGCCTTTTCCGCGGGCCCATATGGTGTACGGAGTATTAATTACCGTAGCTTTTTAATTAACAATCGCTTAATCTGAGCCGTAACATTTGCCACGACACCCTACGCCTCGTTGCGAACCCGCGCCGCCCGCCCTGCCAACTCATCAATTAATTTTTATTGACGTTTTCTTCCCCAAACAGGCACAATACCAGGGTTTTCCAATTAACACCTCCGCGATCTCTAATTAGTGCAATTAACAGACTGATGGATGCCCGGAGTTTACCCGCGAGGGAGGGAGGAAGGGAAGGAGGGAAGGGGCGGGGCAGTCCCCAGCGCGCTCTCTCTCCCGGCGCGCGTCCCGCAGGGCGCACACGTGCATGCGCTCAGCCTGAGATGGGGCGCACCTCCAGCTCTTAGGGGAGCACGGAGGGTGGGGGCGTGACCACAGGTAACCTGTACCCATAGCAATGGTGGTGATTTGAGTTGAAATAGCAGACACAGCCCTTTTGGAAACCTAGAACCTAGTTGGAGAGACAGCTGAAAGCCTGAGACTAGAAGTTGGCAAACTGGCTTCTAGCCCCAGCTCTATCACCAACTTGCTGTGTGACTTGGGCCAAGTTAGTTCTCCCCTTTTCTTCTCTGTATGATGGGGGAAACTAGACTAGATGTAACTACCAATTTATAATGCATACCCCTATCAACTTCCAAGAAAGACTGGGAAGCAGACTGCAATAAAAGACAGATAAAGCTACTTAAAATATAGTATCATGGGGTAGTAGGAAGGGAGAATAAATAGGCCAAGATCTTAAGCCAGAGGATCTCACACTTGAGTGCATCAGAATCACCTTGGAGGGCTTGTTAAAATACAGATTCCTGGGCCCCAGGCCCGGAGCTTCTGATTTTAGGTCTCTGGAATGAGCCTGAGAATTCATTTCTAAAAAGTTCCCAGGTGATGCTGATGCTGTCTGTCCAATACAACAGGGCTTCAACGATGAGCACTGGCTTTCGGTTATGAGCTTCCTGGCGGCCAAAACGAGATGATCTACCTCCAAGACCATTAATTCATTCAACATGGATTTAGTGCCCCATTAAGCTAAGCACTGAAGACCTATCTGCAGGAAACTGAAATTCAGTCCTGGACCCCTACAGGCTTACAAAACACAAACAGGCCAGTACAGGTGTCCTGACTGCTTTGAGGGCAACTGGTAATAATGGAGGTCCTATTTCCCCTCCCTTTTTTTCCTGGGTAAACCTGGCATTTGCCTTTTCGAAAGTTTAGCCACTAGTGGAGTTATGGTCATGAACAAAGTCATTCTTCTCTCTCCTCTGACGCTGGCCAGGAGAATATTTCACCGGCAATGACCCTTCATCCATTCATTGGTTCAACAAATATTTAAGCACTTACCCATGTGCCAGGCTGTGTGTGTGCAGACCTGAACAGAACAGGGCACAGGCCCTGCTCTCCTGGAGCTAATGTTCCCAGGAGGCGAGGCAGGTGATAAATAAGGACACAAACAGATAAGCTCAAATAAAATAAATTCTATCAAATATGAGTGCAGGGAATAAACAGGGGGATCTAATTTACACGGGGACAGGGAAGGCTTCCTTTTAAAATGGCATCTATACTTAGAAAAGAATGAGCAGGTATGGGTTAGGTAAAGTGCACACTGAATGCAGGGGACCAGCATATGCAAACGCCCTTATTTTACAAGAGAAGTCACTGGTTTCAGACCTTCTTCGGAGCAAAACGTCTTTGAAATGGACACATTTCTAGATTATATAAAAAGACACCTAAGTGGGTACCACACAGAACAGAGCATGAGGATGCTCTCTATTTCCTTCTTTCTTTCTTTTCCTTTCTTTCTAGCTGTCCTGCTATCAGCTCTTACTTGTGTCAAGGGACGGAAAGCAGAGGGCTTTTCAGAGCAATGAGCACTGACATTTCAAGTAACTTGGGATACTTCCCAATCTGTCATCCCAAGACCCAGGGATCCCCTTCCCCATTCAGCTCAGGCCCCAAAGGCCCACTGGCTTCAGGCCACCAGGTGAGGGAGGGCTCAGGCAGGAGCCACTTTGGGCCTCAGCCTTTCTTATCAGCCCCTCATTTGGCATCCTACCTGCTGACCCTGCTCTGATCTCTTATTACCTCTGTAATTAGAACATGAGCAGTGAGGCCACCATTCTGAGCCTTGGTTTCCTTGTTTACCATACGAAGCTAATACCAATAACCCTTCCTTTCAGGGTTGCTGTGGTATCAAATAAAATACACTGCCAGAGAAGGTGTTCAGAGAAGGGTATTAACTACAGTTATGGGGACCCAGCAAGTCCAGATCCCATCCTCTCATCCTAGCCTTATGGTTTGGCATTTGAGGAAAGTGAGACAGAATCCAAGGGTTAGAATGTCTCTGTAGCTCCAAAATGGGTCCCCACACCAGAGCAGGGTGATGTGAGTCACATGACTACTTGGTTCTCTGATCAGCCCAGCAGTGTCTCTCCTCAAGCAGATGGGGCTGTCAGAGCTCCAGAAAAAGCTCAAACCCTCTCCAGGCCCATGCCCTCCCTGTACTCGGGGACTCTCCCTTGTGTGGGTCAGAGGCTGGCACCCTCGGTTTTCTCCCTAAGACTCCCACTTCAGCCTGAGAGTCTCCCTAAATGACACACTAGGAGCTATCTGGTCCAACTTTAGGGACCATTCAAGGCCTCTTCTTGGCACAAAGCTTCCAAGCCCAAGGGGCTAGTGCGTGTGGCAGGGTGAGGACACACCTCTAAAAGGATGCAGCAACCCCTGATTTGGAAGGGGAGCCACCATCCTGGGCTGTCTGTTCCAGGTTCTCCCCCAAGTTTGTTTGTTTATTTATTTATGGCTGCGTTGGGTCTTCGTTGCAGTGTGCGGGCTTCTCATGGCAGTGGCTTCTCTTGCTGCGGAGCATGGGCTCTAGGTGCGTGGGCTTCAGTAGTTGTGGCTTGTGGGCTCTAGAGCACAGGTTCAGTAGTTGTGGCGCACAGGCTTAGTTGCTCTGCGGCATGTGGGATCTTCCCGGGCCAGGGATCGAACCCGTGTCCCCTGCGTTGGCAGGCGGATTCTTAGCCGCTGTGCCACCAGGGAAGTCCTCTCCCCCAAATTTCAATAACTTTATTTTCTAATCATAAAAGTAAGATGTCCTGGTAGAAAAGTATGAAGAAAAAGTAAGGAGACTTATAAGTACCTTATAAGATCCTTTGGGGATCCACTCCTTCCAGTCTCATCCATTTTCGCCCTCTTTGGGCATATAAACATGTAAAACGTGAGCTTGGGCTCATAATCTGTACATGGTTTGAATTTTTCTGTTTTCCCACTCACCACTTATGGTCATAACCATTTCCACATGACATCAAATATTTTAATTAACAGTTTTTAGTGGTCACAGAGTCGTTTGAATGGGCTGTGTGTTCCAGAATTTATTGAGCAAATCCCCTAAAGCTGGACATCCAGACTGCTGCCTATGTTTTCACTTTGACACTGTAATAAACACCCTCATGTGAACAGAATATTCTCCATTTCTAGTTGCTTAGGATACAGGTTTAGGTAGAATTGTATAGTTTTAAGGCTCTTGATACACTTATTCCTTAATTGATGTCCATAAAATGTGTGCTGACTTTGCCCTACCTTCAGCAATGCACCCCTGTCCCAGAGGACTCACAAGCTTTTTTTTTTTTTTTTAAGCTATCTTCCTCCAATTCTCCTCAGCTCCTTCTTCAGAGGATTCTCAGATTCTGCTTATGGTATTGAGAACCCAACACTACCGACCCTGTCAAATCTGGGCACATAGCTGGGTGATGGGCCTCTGCCTGCAACTGACACTGGGCACAGTGGGTACTGGCATTTGGACACACAGAGGGGGATAAAACACAGCCCTTGCTTTGGGGGGGGGGTTATAGTTTGGTGGAGAAAGGAAGACATACAGACAAACACAAGCATTTAAAAATACCCATACTGGGACTTCCCTGGCGGTTCAGTGGTTAAGACTCTGAGTTTCCACTGCAGGGGGCGTGGGCTCAATCCCCTGACAGGGAGCTAAGATCCCACATGCCATGCAGTGGGGCCAAAAATTTAAAAAATCATACCTAGGTTCCACCCCAGATCAATTTAATTGGATTATCTGGGATCCAGGCATGGATAATTTAGAAAGTTCTTCCAAGTATTCTAAACTTCAAGTACAGCCAGGGTTGAGAACCTCTGCCCTACAAAACACACACAACTTTACAAATGTTAAGTAGATACTGGGGGGTGGCGTGGTTGCTAGCTATGGGTGCCTAGAGGGAGTGGGGGTGCTCCGGGAAGGCTTCCTGTAGGAGGTGACTTCTGAGCTGAGTTTTATGGAAGTGAAGCCTGGGCACACAATTTGTGAATATATTTTAATAACAACCATTCCACTCAGAGTCCTTGAAAGTTCTTTCCCATACCCTGTCACACACAACCTGCACTCTGACAGATGAAGGAACCATACTTCAAAGATGTTTAGTGATGTGTCAAGGTCACTTGGCTGCTAGGAGGTTGAGCCAAACTGAAACCCTATAGCTCTTCTGACTCCCAAACCAGTGCTCTTCCCCAGAATTCCACCTCAGACGTGGCAAGGCCCAGAGGGCGGTCACTCTGGAATTTCCCTGGAATCTGAACCTTTCCCCACCACCATCACCACACCCCAGCGCACTTTCACTGGCTCTGGCCCCAAAATGCTCCCAGCAGGCCCTTGCAAGGTGGCCTCCCTCTACACGCCTTCCAAGTACCATGACCAAAAGGAAGAATTAACAAAAAGAAAAAAAAAAAAAGAAAAAAAGAGAACCAAAGATCCCACTCCATCTCATTAAGAAAGTAAACATAAGAGCCATCTAAGTGTCTAATTAAGCTTCTAATTAGTCCCTGCTTGTTACTAATGCAAATTAGATTACTCCGCTTAACTACAGCATGTCCACAACACCCTTGTTAATTGCGGCCTTTTGAAATTAAATTACTCCCTAATTAGCATATCAAAGCCATTGATTCGGAGCTGGGAAAGATGAGGGCAAAAGGAGCCGAATGCCAAGTTTGGTTAATCAGAGACGGCTAATTAAATAGTGCCGTCTTTCGTGGGGGGCCCGCTGGTTAAGAGGTGGGGTACTCATCCCGGGCCCAAGTGGCCATCTGGAGCCTGGTTCTGGTAGTGCCCTTGGCACCAGGGGGCTCCAGCTGGGCTGGGACAGACCAGTAGTCTGGCCTTCTCTGGGGCCCTGGCTGTTCTGCCCAGCCCGCCTCTGACATGCCCTGGCCCCTTCCTTTGTCTCTCCTGATGATATCTAGGGGTGGCATTCACAGGGATCTTGGGTACCAACTCAGGGGCATCCAAAAAACACACCCATATTCGAATTGCAAGATTCAGCATCCTTCCACATCCCTCTCCCTGTTCCAAGATGAATTCTGGAAAGGTGACTGCTCCCAGTGCTTCTCTAATCCCCACCTGTGGTTCCATTCGCGGAAGAAAGTCTCCCCATCCCCAACAAAAAGTACATAAATTTGGGGGGGGGCAGGTAAGAGGGTGATGACTTTCACAAAGGGGGCTCACCTGGGCAGGGATGGGCTGATTTCAGCTTGGAACAGACCCCTCAAAACACAAGACCCTGTAATTCCCTCCGTGGTAGAAGGAAGGGGAAAAAAAATCACCCGCCACCGTCAGTTCCTAAGCAGCTGTGCAAGAATTAGATTTGGGTCAGGGTGTCCTTCAAGGTCTTCTCTGCGCTCTCCTACAGACCCTGCAAAGCCTCTCAGACACCTGCCCCCCCCCAGCTCTTCCTAGAATACTGAGGATGGGCAAAATCTCCATGAAAAAGTTGCTAACTGAGGGCTTCCCTGGTGGCGCAATGGCTGAGGGTCCGCCTGCCGATGCAGGGGACACGGGTTCGTGCCCCGGTCTGGGAGGATCCCACACGCCGCGGAGCGGCTGGGCCCGTGAGCCATGGCCGCTGAGCCTGTGCGTCCGGAGCCTGTGCTCCGCGGCGGGAGAGGCCACGGCCCGCACCGCTAAAAAGAAAAAAAAAAAAAAAAAGTTGCTAACTGAAACGCCCTCAGGGGCTAGGCGGGTCCCCAAGAGGGCCAAGTGGGAAGTGGAGGGTACTCAATCCCAGTCTATCTTTACCCCACAGAAATGCAGGCTCCAGTGTTTGATAGGGTTTGGGTTTTTCAAAAGCAGCCAAGTGGGGATATTTATGTGAAATTTACCACCATAATAAACTTTGTGTGAGCCAACAAAACACATAAGGGGTGAAGTTAGTCCATTTGTGACCTCAGCCCTTATGGTCAGCATTCTAGACAGGCAGGTTCCAGTCAGCTGTGTGACCCTGGACAAGTTACATCACCTCTCTGGGCCTGGGGACCTCACCTGTCAAACAAGAACAAGGAGGTATGTGAAATGGCAAAGCACAGTTCCTCAGTCAGGGTCTGGTGACCACCTAGTTCTACTCTGTACCTGCCATAATCCCTTCCCAGACTTCGGATGTCTTCTAGAACCTTCTTCCTCCATCTTCCATGCAGAAGGCAGAGTCTGGGCTTCCAGGTGTCCTTGGCAATGCTGAGGGCTTGTTCCTACAAATGCCTGACTTGGCAGCTGGGCAGCTAGGAGGTACACACCTATGCTCTCTGCCCTACATTTAACGGATTAGCCCCGGTGGGTGCAACAGATCTTAAATGCCTCTTCTAAAAAAGACAGAACTTTCACAAGAACAAAATCTTGACGGCTGACAGGTTCCTAGCCTGGTCCTTCAGTGTCCCCCTCCCCCAACTAGGGTGTGTATATGTGTGTGTCTGTGTATGTGACTCTGTCCACAGCTCTCCTTCCCCCAGTTCTCCTCTCCAAGTTTCTCACCAGCAGCCCCCGCAGCACAGAGTCAGGGTCATGGCCAAATTCCCAAAGGGTTTGGTTTTGCTGATTTACCGAGGGATCAACCAGTGCCCAGGGGAGAGGAAGCCCCCGCCCCCACCCCCCAGTGCCCAGCTCAAAAGGGTGAATCTCAGGCAGTGCCCAGTCCATGGGTATCCATCCAAACCAAATTGGTCTAAAGGGCCCATAGCAGTGGTTTTATTTTAGAAAACAAGTGAAATTTAAAGCAAAGCAGAAAAAGATAAATGGGGAAGGGGTGAGGCTGTCCTGGTGTGAGGGGGAGGGCGGAATGGTGGTACAAGCGGGCCAAGCTGCAGCCCGCCTCGCTGAGCTCTCTCTCCCAACGAGATTCAATTAATTGATAACAAGAGGCATCAAATTAATTTCTGGAGGATGTGAGATTCTGATGAAGGGAAATCTTGTAGATGGGGATCGGGTGGGAGGCGGCGGGCAGCGCCCCCTCTAATCAGGCTCCGCTGCCTAACTGGGGAGAAGGAGACTTGCCTGGGCCGCTTGGTCGTCTGCCCCGCGCTCCACAGCGCCCCTTTCGGGCAGGACACGCGGAGGCAGTGAGCTCCGGATGCGTGGAACAAAGCGGGCCAGTCTCCTCTCACCCAACGCCCAACTCCCTCCTCCCCGCCACCAGCCCACAGCTGCAGGGAAGGGCGGGGGCAGGGAGAGTTGAGTGTGGGTGCTCCCTCACCAACTGCACAGTTATGAAAACCAGAGCCCAGGGAGAAGACTGTCATGCCTAAGGTCACAGAGGGAATGAGGAAGCTGGTAGCAGTGCGCTTACTGGTGCCCCTCAAGGGTGAGTCCCAGACCCATGCGACCCAGATGGGCGAAGTCATCCCCAAGTTCAAGGAGGTCAGCACACAGCGTGGGAGACCCTCCCTGTAGCTAAAAGATAGAGGCCACCCGCCCCCTCTTCCAGAGTTCCCTGGACCCCCAAACCCCAACATCTTAGGGCCGAAGACACCCGGCGCGTGCGCTTCCCCGCACCTCGCAAAGATGTGCTCGCGGAGGCTCAGGGTAACACTGGCCGGGCTAGTAACCCAGAGTGAGTGCCCGCAGCTGGGGGGCAAGGACCGGGAGCCCTGGCTCTCCTGAGAACCCTGGAGGCTTCCTAAAGGAAGGATTCTCCCAAGTGGACCAACTGTGCACCCTCAGCATCCGACCTTCACAAGTGCCTCTGTGCCTCCGGCTCCAACCCAGAGATGTGGAAGCCTCCAGAGCACTGCGCCCAAGCACTTACAGTAGCCACCGCTCCCTCGGTCTCCTGCATATCCTGAGTTCCCACCTCTCCCCCAAATTCTCCTCAGCTGCGCCCGCCCTTTTCTTTCAGGGTGTGATACACATCTGCCCAAAGAACCCCCTGAAGGAGTGAAAGGGGGAAGTATATGCTACCCTCTTTTGGACCAACTTCTTTCGGCCTGGGTCTCCTGGAAGCCTGAGCTCCAGAGCTGGGAAAATGAATCCCACGGAGCCCGCCCTCCAGCACACCCGGTTGAAGAAACAAGAACAGAAGCCCCTTCACCAGCCCACGAGCCATTTTCACTTCACACAGCTCAGCCCTCCTGAAGGCTCTCCTGTGCCGGCTGTGGAGTGTGAGGACGGGAGCCTGCCTCCAGTCACCAGAACCTGTGGGAAAGATCCTCACTGGGGCACTTGCTCCATTTCTGATTTTCCAAGTTGTAAGCGAGCCACCTCTTATTAAACCTCTTCACCTAGACTCCTGTGGGCCACGGCACACAGCAATGGCTCCACAATGTTTGTGGAATGGAGAGCAGGAGTCCCGGTCCCCATGCCCGGATCCACCCTGCCCTCCCGTCACCACCATTTGTCCCTCCCTCGTTGCCGGGGGGAATTCTGGGTAATTTCCACCCGCTGACCCTGCCTACCTTGAACAAATGCAGAGGGTCACTGGTCTACACACCTCACTTTGTTACTGTCTGAGGAAAAACCATCTCCCCTCCCCTCCCTCCCATTTGCACCGTAGCCCAGGTCAGGTGCCATCAGAAAACTCCAAGTAGGAGAGAAGACTTTCCCCATGTCTTGCACCACCAACGACTCCACACACCCTCAGGTCCCCCAGCTTGGGAGGCTTCAGCTGGACAGAGGATGGGGCCTGGGGAGGTGGGCAGAGCTGCTGGGATTTGGGGAACAGGCTGCATGGCTATGACCAGGGCTGGGGAGAAGAAAGGCACCAGGCTGCACTGGAGCAAGGGACAGCCAGGTAAAGATCCTGGGAGGAGTCATCCTGGGACAAGGAACAAAGGAAGGAAGGGCATCAGCCCGGCCCAGGCTTGAATGGCTCACTCCTTTGAGGGACCAGATGCTTTGACTCTATGGCTCAGCACCCTGTGGCCTTGTCCAAATGGGCACCTTTTGTGCTAGGAGCTCTTCATTTCCAGCTCAGGCAGGCATGCCCCGAGTCCAGGCTCTGCACAGGGCCCACGAAACGCCATCTCACAAGACCACCGCGTCTGCAAGCCTCAGGGTTTGGAGTAGAGGGTTCCTGCTGTAACCCCAGCAGGGCAGAACTGGCCGTGGGTGAAGGTGTGCATTTCCATGGAGAATCCAGGGAGACAATGTTGAAAGAGGCGGAAACTTCACACTCAAGGGAAGTTTCTTTTTGTTTCTTTAAGATGATCCATCCAGGAGTAGGTCCCAGATTGATGTGAGACTGCCTGCCAAGCTTGTCTTCCATAACGCTGAATAAGCCAGGGTTCCAAACCATAAAAAGTCTCCCTTTTTGGAGAAAGGTGGTGCCGGCCATGTTTCCTCCTCTGTGTTCTAGGGAACTATCCCTCTCACTTTTGCTTCCATGAGCACCTTAGGATGTTGTGGGGAGGGGGGATGACTGGACCTTCCAGGGTCATGTGCAGGTGGGAAATGTCAAGTTCTGAGCCCAGACCTTCCCTTAAAGGGAAGACAGGAGGAGGAAACCCAGCCCCCTCGTTGGAGGGCTGAGGGGGACGCAGGCCTGAGCTTTTGAAGAAGGGATGGGGAGTGGCAGGCCCTCCCATCCCCTCCTTTCTCCCTTCCCCACAGCAGAGTCTCAAGGCCTACCGGTTACACTGGGAGTCCTAGGAGCCCCACATGTCAGTCCCAGCCCTACCACTAACTAACTGTGTGACCTCAGACAAGTTGCTTCTTCTCTCTGGGCTTCATTTTCCAAACCCCTAAAATGGAGATTAATTTCCAGTATTCAGTCCAGCACGTGGCCTGGCGGTGCTGGGAATCTAATAATAAAAGCCACCCCTTGGTCAGTACTACCCTGCACCAGGCACTATGCTAGGTACTTCATGTCTGCTCTTCCGTCCTGCTCCCAAACAGGCTCTAAACGGCTATCACTGACCTACCTTACACATAAGAAAACTGAGGTTCCAATAGCTTAACTAAGCTCTTCAGAGACCCATCACCACTGGCAAGTTCCAAAGGCTTTTCCCCTGTGACCCATGTTCTGCCCTGGGGAGGCCTGAGTTCCTTGCCCTGGGTTCCAGGGTTCTAGAACCAAGTCATAGGAAGTCATTTCAGCCGTCGGAGCCTCAGAATCCTGTCAAAACCAGTGCCTGCCCTGCCTTGGTCTGGGAAGCTGGGAGATTTTGAAAGGAAACGGTGCGGAGCTCCTTGGCTGGAAGACATGATTACTTTGCACAGTTTGGGTTATTAGAAAAGTAAAGACATTGTGCCTGCTTGGGATGGGCATGGAGGGGTTTGCATTTCAGCTGGAGAGACAGGAAAGCTGCCAAGGCAGTGGGGCAGCAAAGGTGTAGGATGCAGGGAAGGAGGGTGCAGCTCCTCCAGGTGTGGAAGATCAGGGAAGCCTTCTTGGGGAGATGGCCCTTCCCCGCTTGCACCTCATACCTTTCCTCTGAAACAGACACGCTGCTCCCACCCTCCTCTCTCTAATGTGATATCTTATCTGCCTCTCCTACCCTGACAATGTGCAGACCCCAGCCTTCACTGCTTGGGCGCACCAGTGCCCAGCCTGGGACCTGCCCAGACAGAATAGGGGCTCAGCAAACCTTTGGGGAATTAATGGATTAAAGGATTCCCCCCTCCTTTCCAGCCCCTAAGGAAGAGGTGTGTTTGGAGTAGGGGCCCAGCAGGATATGCACATTCCTGGCAAGAAGGGATCTACCTGCCAGCAGCCAGAAAGGAAGTTTCTGGCTAAAGGCACAGGGAAGGAGGTTGGGGTAGGGATGTCTAGGTGTGAGAAGTGTACCTACACAGAAAGGGACAGGGACAGGTCCTTTTTCAAGTTAGGCCCAACCTGCCCTCCCCCCACCCCCCAGCACTGGTGTCAGGCCTTTCTCCCCGCAGGGCTCATGGGTTCACCAACTCCATAACTCCTGCAAAACCTGCCCAGGACTGGGAGAAGGACAGTAAACCCCACCCAGGGGCCCAGCACTTAGTGCCAGGAGAGAAGGTTCCCATGGTCCCCCCCCCCAGTTTAGTGTCAAAACTGGGACGGGGCTAAGGTAGTGTGGGGGGGGATCCAGGAGAGATTCACATCTTACAGGGGTCCTGAGTTGGCGGGGAGCACTCTCTAGAGCCACCTCCTCCCCCTGCCACGCTGCCCCACTGATGAGAGGGGGAGTGATGCCAAATGGGGAGCCCCATGAGACATAGCCCTGCTTTTGAGAGCCTCAGATCTAAGGGTGCCAGAGCGAGCAAGCTGTCCAGGTGCCCACAGCACAGTCTCAGGGCCCTCCCTCCCTCCTGCCAGGTGACAAAGAGCCCCAGAACCCAGGCAAGACAAAGTTAAAACAAAAATAAAAACAAAGTAAGCCTGTGGATTTCCCATCCCCTGCAGCGGTTTTCTGCCAGGTTGGGCAGGGGTTGTCTGGGGCAGGGGCTGTCTGAGGTGGGGGGCTCTCCTTAGGGCAGCTGGGGCCTGGCCAGCTTGTTGGGCCTTGGGCCCCTGCACCCACCCACTAGCTCACCAGGAGGGTCATCGGCTTGAAATGCCCAGCGCCAGCAGCGCTCAGTCCCAAAAGTGAGCTTCTGGGTTCAAATTCTTGGTGTCGAGGTCTCCATTACCCACTGTGCTCCACAATGGGACTGGTCAGACCCTCCCGTGGCTACAGGCGGTACAGATGATCCCACAGCTCCTTCCTTCTGGGTGGGAGAAGGGGGCACCCAGGTGAGCCTCCAGCTCCGACCCTAACTGCCTCTCAAACTGCGCTCCCAAGGCCCTCAATCCCAGACCCAACACAGTTCGCCCTAGGACAATCCAGGCGTCCGCTTTAACACGGGATGAAGGTGCTGAAGTTCAAGTGAAAACCCGCATTGGCCAAAATGCTCCTGGGCTTTCTCAGCCACCACGGGGATGACAGCTTCAGACTTGGGTTTTCTCCTCCGGGTACCCCACCTCCAACCCCTGCTCCAGGCTCCGAGGTCAATAAGCAGGGAGACCCGGCGCTGGGGTGCGAGACACGCGGTGATCTCCAGACGCCTTAAACCCCAGGCACGGAGTGAGCGAGGAAATCAGTCAGGCGGGGGATGGCAAGAGAGGCCCGCGGTGCAAAGGGACGAGCCGGGTGTTCTAAGGGCTCAGGGTCTCCGCGCTCCCGTATCCTCTTCCCCTAACCTAGACAGTCCGGGTGAGACGCCGATGTGTTCACGAGGTCGCCCCAGTTGGAAAGAAGGAATCCGCAGCCGTCAGGGCCTCTGACTCAGAATCCGCCTCCCGCGAAATCGCATAGTCCTTTGCCGGGGACGCCGGGACCCCAGGTCGCTCAGGGCGCCCCGCATTCTAGCGCCTCGAGCTGTAGCTGGGCTCAGCTCAAGTTAGTTAGTTTGGCGTTGTTGGGGAGCGCAAGACTCGAGAGCTGCCGAGGTGACCGCCTCTCAAAGAGAGGTGTCTGCCAGGGGGCTGTCCAGGGGAGAGGCCACAGTCCTGGATCTGAGGGGGGTCTTGCTTGGTTATCCCGGGGCACTCTTCCCTGGCGGCCTCCGAACCCTGCTGCCGCCCTCTCTCCCCACTACATGGTGAGGCGGGGCTCTCCCCAAATGGAGTGAATGAAGATATCGGCCGGGTCAACCCCCCACCCGCCAGCACCGGCGCACAAAATCACAAGGGGCCGTTTCCAGACGCTCTCAAGTCCCCAAGAAGTTTTCCGCTCTATCTCCCAGCCGACCCAGGTATGGCGGAAAGGCGTTGACTGGCCCCGGAACCTCCGGGGTGCGACCCCAGCAAACCAAGTCCCCTCCTCACCTAAGGCGACGCGTTGGATAGGACCGCGGTGCCCCCCCATCTATCTGCCTCCGGCGCGTCTTGGGGAGTCCTGGACAGACTGGGGTTGGGGGAGCCCACTTCACCACTTCCCTCCCCGGCTCAGGAAAGTCCGGGCTGGGAAGTACTCTTTGTCTGACTCGGGGCGGGGGGGTGGTCGCGCCCCCAGACACCCCATTCCTCGCGGCCAGGCCGGGAGGAGGCCGGTCCTAGATTCTTGCGGGGAGGGCGGGCCATAGTAGCCTTTCCAGCCCCCCCAACCCCTGCCGACCTCCTCTGCCCGCCCCCCCGGCGCCGCGCCGTAGCCCCCACCTGTTCCCCAGGCAGCTCCGGGCCACGGGGGCCTGAGCCGGGGCGGGGTGGGTGTCGCGGCTGCGCTGGGTCAGGGCGCCGCAGCCGGCCCCGGCTGGAACAAAGTGCGCCGGCCTGGGCCCGGCTCCTCCCGGCGCGTCTCCCGCGGGCAGTTTGCAAACACAAAGTGAGCCAGTGAGCGGGCGAGAGAGTGCGCGAGCGAGGGAGTTGGTCTGGTCGCCGGCCCAGCCCCCACCCGCGTCCCCGAGCTCGGCCAGCCACCTACCTGTCCGGCCCGGCCGCGTGCGGGCTCCGGCCCGTCAGCCCGCGCGGGGCATGGGGCTCGCTCCGGTCGCCGCCCGGGCCCGCCGCCGCCCGCTGGGACTGCCCCTCCGCGCCGCTCGGCGCCGCGCAGCTCCCGGGCGTCCTCCCTTCGCGCCGCGCCGGCCGGCCGCCGCGCGCCCTACCCTCGCCGGGGCATCGCACTTTGGGGGCAGCTCGGCTTGCTCCGGCTGTGCTCCTCCTTCCCGATCCTCCCGCGACGCTTGTTCGCTCGCTCGGGCGCCGGGGCTCCGGGACCCCGGCGTCCCCGCCCCCGGCCCAGCCCTGGTTCCGGCCCGGGCTCCTCCCCGCTGCGCCGCCGCCGCCTGCGCCGCGCCCTCCTCGCGGGCTGGGGGCTACGTCCCGGCCGCCGGCCGCACAGTCCGGTCCGCAGGGGCGGCCGGCTCCGGACTCCGAGGGGCTGCGACTGAGCCCGGGCAGCGAGTGGCTGCGAGCGGGCGGCGCGCGGGCGGGGCGGGAGGGGGCAGGGAGGAGGGGGAAGGAGGGAGCGCGCGGAGAGCGAAGGAGGAGGGAGCGAGCGAGCGAGCAGCGGAGGGAGGGAGACCAACTTCTAGCGCTACCATAATTCACCTAAAGCAGGTGCAGCAACTTTCACCCTGCCCGGCAGCCAAGTCGTGAGCGAGAGGAGACCACGTGGACCAAACTTTAGGGGTAGAAAAGGTGGGGATCTGGGGAGAAGACGTAGGGCTGCGATCCTGTAAAAAGGAGGGGGGGGAGGTGGAGAGACCCCAGGAATTCACACTGGCCTTGCGAATCCCTTGGCGCGCTTTGCAAGCTCCAGCTTTTCCCTGGAGTCTGGAGGTACGGCCAAGCCCTGCTCCCACACGGTTCACTGGTTCCCGGCGGGCTGCGCCCTATGCAGGGAGTGGCCGGGGGGCCCAGAGCCCGGAGCCGGTGTCCTTCCTCCTCTCCCTTCTGCGCCCCACTGCTTGGGGCTGGGGGTGGGCTTTTGAACCGGGGGGTGGGGGAGGTGGGAAGGCTCCTTCTGGGCTTTGTGAACGGTCACCCCGGGCGCGCGCCGCCTCCCTCTCCGGAAGGGGAATTTCCCATAAAGTGCTCTGCGAACCGGTGAAGAAAGGGCCCAAAGCCGGACCCACGCGGGCAGAGCGGAGTGCAAAGTAGAAGCAATTATCCGGACAAATTAGATTGTAAACAAAACTCAACGTCTTTTGCCTGAGGGCGGGGTAGGGTGCGGGGAGGAATCGGAGGGATTGTGGCGGTAGCCAAGGTGTGTATTTGGGTTGGGAGGGGGAAGTCTGGATGAGGAAAGGCCCCAGATCCAAGGGGGAGGGCTGTGCTGGTAGCAGGCGCCCCACTCAGAGACCCGTGGAAACCTGAATAAATCCTTCCCCCCGCCTTCCACCCCCAGAACATCTCCGGTCTGGCTCTGTGTGTTGCAGTGGGGAGGGGTGAGGGACACCTCAGGGGTTGTCAAAGGAGTGCCCATGACCAAGGGAGGACCCAGCTGTGGGGGGAAGGGCAGGAAGGCCGTGGCTTTAGAAGGCTCTCCTGCCCCAAATCACCCGAGGCAGGTGGAGACGGGCAGACACAGGATGATCCTGTGGAATGTGAGCTGGGGGTGCTTCAGGGATTGGAGCTTAGGATATACCAGGGCTGTGGCCTGGGGAGAGAGGATTTCTTGGAGGAGAAGCCTCTCCAATGGGGCTTGGAAGAAAAAGAGAGGAGGCTCCCCCTTGGGTTCTCCATCCCTTATTCCATCCCTTTTCTGTGGGTACAATAGCCAGAAGGAGCTGTAATGCCAGTGCTATCTGTCCAGGTCTAGATCCTCTGTATTGCCCTACACAGGGCAGGTGTGACAGGCATATTCAGCTTCTGCTGGAGTATTTCAAATAGCTAGGTGTGAAATTGTTGGGAGGAGGACCCTAAGCACCATTTATGTGGATACCACAGGGTCCTTTCCAGTGTAGCCAGAGCAGAAGCAATAAGAATAAAATAACCACAGCTAACCTCTGAGTCGTACCACATGCCAGGCATAGGACTCATTTCATCTTCACAATAACCCTATAAGTAGATAGTACTATTACCTCCATTTTACAAAACGGTTAAGTCACTGTCCAGGCTTACCCGGCTGGTAAGTGATGAAGCAGGATTTCAACCAGAGCTACTTCTGTGAGGCCTTTAAAGCAGTACTGCCTGCTTGTGGGTTACCTGAGGAGTATAGTTTGGGAGAAAGGAAGCCTTTGGTGGTGTGACTGTATTTATTTTCTATGGAGAGTCAGCGCTGGTGGGAGTCAGGGTGTGTGGACAGGCCCGGGCATGGCCTGGAATTGGCAGGTTCTTGTGTAAGCCCAGCTGGATTATGACCACGCCATGCCCCTCAGGTCTCCTTTCCATCCATCCTACAGAGGCTTCAGGTCAGGTGAGAACTAGGGACTTTCAATACAAAAGAAGGAATGAGGTGACCTCCAGTGGGCTTCTCTGGCTGGCTGTCATGCCCACTGCATCCTTTCCCATCACCTTCCTGCGGCAGCCCTCCATACCTCACACGTGGATTCACGTGCCAAAGGGATTTCCCTAGGAAATGCTTTGGCTTTCATTTCAGTTTACCCTCATCTCCAGGCCAGTTCAGTTCCCAGCACCCTGTGAGTCACAGTGGGGGGCCCAAGGGAGGCAAAGGATCCTGTCTGGGCCTCACCTAAAGGGCATTTTAATGAGGAAGCAAAGCCTCAACGGGGAGAAGTCTCACTAACAGAATGTTGAGCATAAAACCAAAGAAAGATACAGAACACACACCCCAAAATTAAAGCAGCCAGTCCAAAGCCCCTCCTTCTGATGCAGGACCTCTAGGAGAAGGTTCAAAAAAGTGGCCCTTGGCTCCTGAACCAGAGTGCCTGGGAACAGGCAGGAGGGTCCTCTTTCTGCCCTTGTTCCTTCAAAAGGTCTAGGCTGTGGTGTGGCAAGAACCGGGACCCATGGCCTGTCCTACTATGGAGGCCATGGTTAAGAGCACAGAGACTGGAGTGAGACAGCCTAGGGTTGAACTTCAGTGTCTGTCACTTACCAACTGTGTGATCCAGGCAAGTTACAGGATGGAGCCAGTTTCCTCATCCACGACATTGGGAGAATGCCTTCTGGGGGGTTGGGAGGGTGACATGAAAAAGCCCGGGCAAAGCATCTAACTCTGTGACCTGTTCATCAGATACTTTCCATAAACACTCATTTTCCGTTTTGTGAGCTCCAGTTTCCTCACCTAAAAATGAGAATACTGACTTCACAAAACTGCAAAGCATACATACATCTGCAGTTGATACTTAGTAAGGGCCTGCTGTATGTCAGTTACTTGATTCACATGCTATTTGGCTGCATCGCCCCTGGCATAGAGGCTTTTCTCATTTTACAGTGAGGTACTCAAGCTCAGAGAGGTGAGGCAACTTGCCCCAGGTCACACAGCCTGAAGATGGTACAGCAAGGACTAACTCACAGGTCTTCCTGCTCTGAAGAGTTGCCCTTTCCCAGGGTCAGCTGCCTCCCTGTTGTGGGGATGCAGTGGGTTAGTGGGTGAGCTTGTTCTTAGTACCAGGCCTGGCACTGGGTGTGTGTGTATGTCCAGAAACATTAGTCAGTCCTTTTATTCCCACAGTCCCAACACATCTAGACCCAGGTATTTTATGTTTCCAGTCATCCGATTTCTTGAATTTTACTTCTTTTCCCTCTTCAAAACCGTTTTTTAAGGGAATTCCCTGGTGGTCCAGTGGTTAAGACTCAGTGCTTTCACTGCCATGGGCCCGGTTCCATCCCTGGTCGGGAAACTAAGATTCCACAAGCCACGTGGCGTGGCCAAAAAAAAAAAAAGTCAAAAAAACCAAACCGTTTTTTAGTTAATTAAGGAATAAAACTTTACCAGCATGATGTAGTGTCTCAACACCTAAGTATATACTAACAGAAATGCATAATGTGTTCACCAAAAGACAGACACTAGAATGGTCTTAGCGGCCATTCCACAAATAACCATCAACAGTGGAATGGGTGAATAAATGCTGGTAGTCTCGTGCACGGGCTAGTACTTGGTAATGAGAATGAACAGGCCATTGCCACACACAGCAACAGGGAGAAGTCTCACAAACAGAATGTTGAGCATAAAAGCCAGTCGTGAGAGAGAAATTCCGCCTATCTGAAATTCAAAAATCGGTCGAACAAAATCGAGGTGTTAGAACTCCGGAGAGTGGCTACTCTAGGCAGGCGAGTAAGTAGGGGTTCCTGGGGGACTGGGAATGTTCTGTAGTTTTTGAATTGGGGATTTGGTTACGTGGGTGTGTTCACTTTGTGACAATTGAGCTGGCGTACACTTAGGATCTGTGCACCTTTCTTTATGCTTTCAAAAAAAAAGCCTACAAATTGTTGCTGATAAAGTCAAGAACCTTCCATATCCTTCCCTCCCTTTCTCCATCCTTCCTTTGCCAGAGGTAGCCAGTTTCCAGAAGCTGGGAGGTAGCCTTCCCAAGTAAGTTTTACGCTCTTAAACATTTAGTGTGGCTTGGGTGTCTCGAAATTTTAAATAAAAACTGTCCTTCTGCTCCTTGCTTTCACTATTTATTGGTGGTATCATTTACTAAATTTCATGTTGCTGACATTAATCAGGTTTGCTATGTGCATCTCTAGGTCATTCATTGAAAAGGCTTGCGTTCTATCACATCAGTTCACTGCCATTTCTTGACCCAGCCTCCCAGTGATGGACGGTTGGGTTGTTTCCAACGTTTGGCTATTGTGGTCACACTGCAGTGGGCTTCCTTCTGAGCAGCGTCTCTCCACCCAGCCACCCAGGGCCTTCTGCTTCTCTCTCCTCCTTTGCCTCCTGACCAGTCAAGCTGACCCCTTTTCCTTTTGTGGTTCCTCCACTCTGGCATCTTCTCTCCTCCCCATCTCCCAGCTGCCCCTCCCCACCCTGCTTCCCAACCTTTCTGACTCAGAAAGACCCGAGGATCTGTGCTGGGTGGAGGTGGGGGAGGGATGGAAGGGGGTAGCCTCTTTCTTTGCCACAAAGGCCCCTGTTCTCCAAGATAAATGACGATTTTAACAAAGAAATATTTCATTAATGGTTGGTATCTTAATGAACTGTGCCAGGAACCTCTAAGGCACTCTCCAGACTCTCCCCCTTTTTAAGGGGGGGGGCTCCTACTCTTGAGGGGAAGCTTATCAGTTTACCATATTGCCCTGAGTAGAGGACCATGCAGTGTGGAGAGCTGTCCCTGGGGGCTGTGGAGGAAGGGAGGGCACCCAGGCCTGGGGGTGGGGCCTGGTTACCCCTCTTGGTGGCAGGGGCTGGGCCCTGGGAGATGTTTACAGACCTCACTTTTAGGGCCTCAGAGACTCAGGCCTTGTCCACGGGGTGGTGGGCATGGGACTCCAGGCTGATTGGTGGAAAATCATTCATTAAGGATTTGGAAATGAACAGTAACCTGGCAAGCAGTGAACAGTTTTCCATCAATTAGAACACAGTGTCTTTGGGTGAAATGAGACCCCCTCCGTGGAGGGATTTCCGAGCAAGGAGAGGGCAGGACACAGGCAGGGATGGGCCGAGAGAGCAAACTCGGCACCCTTTCCCTATCCCATGCATCACACCCAGCCATTCACCAAGGGGGCAGGGGGAGGCCATTCCCAGGGACAAGGAAAGGCCAAGCAGGGGCACAGAGAGGAGAGCCCCTTCTCCCTTCATGTGGTTCATCCTTCAAGAGCTACCCGAAGTCTTCCTTCCTCAGAAAAACGCTCGAATTTAAATCCCAGTTCTGTCGCTTTCTAGCTTGAAACCCTGAAGCAGGAGGGCTTAATCTCAGTTTCTTCAATTGCAGAAGAGGGAGAAAGATGAGGGTCCAGCAGAGGTGGTGAGTCAGTGAGCGTAACACCTGTAGGGTTCTCCACCCGGCGAGGCATCTCCTAGCTCAGAGCCATGATCATTATCTCTTGATGCTCCAGCCCACTTCCACCTCTTTCCGGCTCCTCCTTAGCTGGCTGGTGTTGATTTTACAATGTGTTGTTGGCTAACTTTTATTTCATAAGCGCCAAGTCACTTTTAATACATTGTATTGTTTGTTCACTGTTTAACCATGTGTGCCTCATCTCTCTAACTAGATAATAAACTGAGGTCGGGGCCCATGATTTTAGTCATTTTGGGATTTCCTCTTGCAGCCCAGTGTGCTTTGCACAGTAAATGCACGTTGAATTGGTTTGATTGTAATTTGATGCTTAGTTAAAAAAAATAGCCTGACACCTCAGGGCAAGTTGGTGCCCTGCAGGTAACAGTGAGGGGGTTGGGGGGGGTGGCATGTGGAGTTTTAGGAGCTATGCAGTAAAACTGTGTCTTCAGTGATTGGAGGGAAAGAGCTGGGGGTCAAGGTGGGGACTTGGATGGAAAATGGGACAAGGCAGCACCCTCACTCCCTCGGGGCTGCCGCCTCCTGCCAGAGGGCTGTGCCCCCCATTCTTCTCACGACTGCTCCCTGCACGTTTTCTGCTTGTCCACGGGGGATACCTTCAGAGCTCTGCGCTCAGCAAGGGAAGCATTCCTTCCTCAGGGAACCTGGAAGGCCTGCGTTTTGGGGTCTCGGCCAGTGGCACTGGAGGGTGAGGTGGGCTGTGAAGGAGGAAAGTCAAAGCCAAGGTGGCCTCACACTGGAAATAGCTACCACTTATTGAGCACCTACTGTATACCAGGCACTTTTCATATGTATCTCTGATCTCCACAGTAGTCCTAACGTTTGATTCTTTTGTTTGTTTATTTTTAAAGAGAAGGCAGTGCCCGAAATGGCAGAGGCAATCGATGTAGGGTGGATATAAGGGGAGAGAAGAGAGAGTCTTTATATGTCTCTGATTGTGTGTGGTGTCTGGCAAGGCCTGTGGAGTGGGGCTCACACATTTCTTGGGCTCCTTCACACTGGTTTGAGTCCGTTCCGTGCTGGGCCTGGACTCCAGCACCCACCTCCTTCCCAGTTCTCCTGCACCCTCTCTTCTTTCTGGCCTTCTCTCTTCCAGATCCCTCTGCTCTTGACCCCTGGCCCTCCAGCCCCAAAGACCTCTCTCATGGTTGCTGGGTAGCAGGAAGTCCCTGGAACCAGGCATCCGAAGGCTGGAGTGAGGCTGGATCTTGATTAGAGAAGAACCAACTGTGCGCCCGTCCCTGTGTTAAGCACTCTTCATTCATGACGTCATTTCATGACGTCATTTCACCTCCCACCAGCCCTCTGAGATGATATAGCAGACCCTGTTGAGTGCCCTGTCTGTGTGCCCTCAACCTGACCACTTATACCCCTAAGGCTTCCAATCACCTACCTGCCTATCTTTGCCTGAGGGCTTCCTCTGGGCATTGGACTCTGCTTTGTCACTATTGGGAGACCAGAAGTGCTGGGGAATTAACACCATCCAGGAGAGCCCCGCACCCATGACTGAGGAGCATTGATGTGTAAATAATTGAGGTGTGTGCTCTACATGCGCTCACAGGGTTTCCCCAGCAGGACTGAGCCACCCAAGGAGCCAGCTTGATAACCAACTTGATTGCTTTCCTTCCTTCCCTTATCTTATTTCCCCACTTCTCTCCTGGTGTTTCCTTTACCTCCTACATCAACCATGTGTACTGGAATAGTTGTCTCAGGGCCTGCTTCTGGAGGAACCCAGCCTAAGTCAGGTGGGTACCGTTATCATCCTCATTTTACAGATGACAAGACCAAAGCTCCGAGACGTTGAAACTCACACACAGTTCCACAATTATGTAAGCGAAGTGCCTGCATTCACACCCTGGCTTGTTAGACAGCAGAATGTCCACTTCATCGCTCTCCCGTATGCCTTCTTGAAGGCCCTTCCCCCTCTGCCCCCAGAGTCTTGTTCAAGGCCATTCCCCCTGGTTTTCTGCCTTGAGAGGTAAGAGATGAAGAGCAGGGTGGGTCGGGCGTACATTGGCCGGAAGTGGGGAGTGTTTACAGGTCACCCAGCTCTCCCCGCCTCCCCGTGGGTCCCAGGCCAGTAGTCAGAGCCAGTTCTTGGATCTCAGACAGAAAGAGAAGCAATGACCACCCACAGGACTGGACATAGGATGAACAGAAAAAAGTGAATGCTACTTGGAGTGCTGGAGAAGGAGAGGACAGAGTCAGGGGTACATGGAGGGATGGACTTGGGGCTGAGGAAGTTTTCCAAGCCTTTGCGTTATACGAGGGCCTGTGATCAGACTTCCCCGCGTGCAGCAGCCCCTGTAAAAGACGAGCAGCCAGGGCGAGAGCTAGGAGAGGATTTCTTGATAATGGAGTTTGCTCAGACTTGGGCTCTGGAAAGCCCCCTTCTGGGAACCTCAGGCTCAGGAGAGAAATCGGCCAGCATCTTCTATGAGTGTGGAGGTGGGCACAGCGTGGGGATGACCTGAGCCCCTCAAAGACAAAAGTTACACGGAGAGAACATCTTGCAATTTTCTACTTGGTTGGTTTTCACGACATCTTTGACTTAGTTTATGTTCTCCCAGAAGCAGACTCTGACGCAACGATTCAAGCATGAGTTGGGAGTGGGAAAGTGGGGGGCTGGGTGGGGGTGTGGGTGGTCGGGAGGCCCACATAGGGAGTGTTAGCATGTACTGTGAGTGAGAGGGGCGCAGGCCTGCTGGGGAACCCCGGAATATGTTTGAGGCATGCCTCAAGTTGTCCATATGATGGGGGCAAGGAAGCTGGGGTATTTATCCACCAACTCCCTCTTTGCCATTGGTGGAGGGCTGCTTCCAAACACATTAACTCTCCAGCGCTTCCAGCTTGTCCTGAGTCTAGCCAAGGGCGTCTCCATGGCCAGAGGAGAAAAAAAAAAAGAAAGAAAAAAAAAGAACCCTCAGGCAAAGGGCAGGTGTTGGCAGTAAGCAGCCTTCTCCGTTTGGAGGTAAGTGCCGAGAGGCATAGGCAGAACGCCAGCACCTGCCACACTCTGCCACCCTCCTTGACTTCTCCTTTCCACGTGCCCTTGTGAGCTTGTGTCATCTCCCTCTTAAACGCTTCGGGCTCCCAAGCCTTCAGCCTTGACCCATGGCTCTCCTCAAGCTACATGTCCTCTGGGACAATCCCATGTACTCTCATGGGTTTAACTACCATCTGTGAGTTGGTCCAAGTACCATCACTTTCTTGGACCTCGCTCCCGCCCCCATGTCTGTGACCCTCCAGTGATGGCATAGCCAACATGTCCCAGACCTAAATCAGTCAATATCACCTGTATCCAAAGGCGTGCCCCACCTCTGCACTTTCTCCTCAGTGACGGCATCACAATCTACCCGGTCGCGTAGAAACTATTAGAAGTCGCCCCTTGACTCTCCCTAGCCCTTCCTTTCACATCCAGTCAGTCACCAAGTCCTGTGGATGTGGTTTCTAAAATTTTTCTCAGTCATTCCCTCCTCTCCATCCCCATTCCTACTGCCGTTGGCTGGACCCGCATCATTTTCTACCCGGGTTATTCCAGTAGCCTCCTAACTGATTCCCATCTCCAACCTGATCCCCTCCCCGTACCTCCTTCCAGTCCATCCTCCACAGTGGTCAAAGAGTTCCACCTACAGTGCCAACTTGAACTTGTCATGCCTTGTTCAAGACCCATTCCCACAGGGCCAATTTCAAGTACGCCGGTCTGGTACGCAGAGCACAAGGTATCCTTTCTTGAACCTTCGATTCCATCCCTGGCCACTCCCAGCTCTGCCGCTTCCGTCTTGTGGCGTGTGCTGTGCTCTTTCCTCTCGTGCCATGTCCTCTGCTTGGAATACCTGTTCTTCCACTTGCTTTCACAGTTGACTCGAAGACCCAGCTTAGATGACACCTCTCCTCAGAAGTTTTCCTTGAATGCTCCGAGCTGGATTAGGCACTCTTCTTTTGTGCTCTTGTATTGGTGGAAGCATCAAAAAATTCACTGCAAATGGGCTTAAATAACAATAGTAATAGGTTGACTTGTGTAACTGAAACATCAAGGGGTAGGGCTTGCTACAGGTGATGTGTGATCTAGGGGCTTAAAAAAATGATGCTGTTGCGGTCTCTGCATTGCTAACTCTGCCTTACCCTGGGTGGGCTTCATTCTCAGAGTCCTTGGAGGCAGTCCTATAGCTTCAGACTCACATTCTCCCCAGTTCAGTCCAATGAACTGTTCAAGCAAATGCTGGCTTGTTGGGACCTGTCTAGGGATTTACTCGCCCCTCTCCAGACCAATCAAAATGTCCAAGGGCTTAGAACGTTCTACTTCAGCAGTTGGCAAACTCTGGCCAACTTGTTTCTGTAATGGCAGAGTTCAGTAGTGGAGGCAAAAGACCAGCAAGCTTTTTTTGTAAAGGGATAGATAGTACATGTTTTAGGCTTTGTGTGCTGAGGCAAGATCAAGGATATTATGTAGCGACAAGAGATATTATGCATAACAAGACAGAAAACAAATTTCCACAAAATTTTTATTGATGGAATTACAATAATAATTGAGTACATTTTTTTTTTTGGTAATAAAAGGTCTACTAATGAGAAGAATGGGATTTTTTTGGTAAGGGTGGGAGGGATAACATTTTGCTTAATTGGAGTTCAAAGTTAATGCTCCTTGCCATCAGATCGATGACAAATGTTCATCTATAAAAATTATTCTTAAAAAAACAAAAATTATTCTTGGCACTTCCTGGTGGTCCAGTGGTTAAGACTCCGCGTTCCCAATGCAGGGGGCCTGGGTTCGATCCCTGGTCGGGGAACGAGATCCCTCATGCATGCTGCAATTAAGAAGCCCAACTGAGAGTCCTCATGCTGCAACTCAGAAGTCCGCATGCCACAACTAACGACCCCCATGCCGCAACAAAGATCCTGTGTCTCGGTACAGCCAAAATAAATATCTTTAAAAAATTATTCTTAGTTCACAGACCATACAATAACAGGCAGGATTTGGTCCGGGGGCCATAGTTTGCAGACTCCTCCCCTGAATTATATCAAACCATTATCAAGCTAAGGGAAGAGACTGTGGGAAGCTGGAGAAGGAGACGGCAAACCACCCTGATGGTGGAGATGATATCAGTACCAGAGGGCCTTGGATGTGGAGCTGCCTTTGTGACACACCATTCACAGAGTCAGGCTGTGGGGGCATTTTCTCAGACATGTCTTTGTAAGACAAGTTCATGTCCATTAGGCTTCCTAATCCTGACGCCATCCCTATAACATAGGCAGGGCAAGGGTGGCTACACCCTTTTTACAGAGGGGAAAAGAGGCTCAGAGAAAAGTGACTCGTCTGAGGTTTCCCAGCAAGGCCTCTCTGGGATATGTTTGAGGATGCTAAGGCACGGGCTTTGGGACGTGTGCTTTGCTGAGTGAGTAATTGAACAGTTGTGACATCCCCTGGTTGGAGGGCAGAGGCTGGGCCAGCAGGAGTAAAGGCTGGTCTGGACATGTCCTAGGAGGCTAGGTCTGCGGCAGGCCCTGTGATATCCAGTGGTCCACTGGGATGGGCATGGTCAACACAGGTGCTCAGGAACCCAGCTCTGTTTCAAGAATCACTGGGCTTAGGTCTGTCTCCCAAGCAGGACAGGTGATACCAGCTCGGTACCCCTGAGCTAGGCTTCAGGTAAGAATGCCCGGGACACAAACAACGAATTTGACCCCTCACCTTATGGCCTCCAGCCTCCAGGTCTGGCCTCATCCCGGTCCCTGATGAGCGCTCTCATCCTGCAGGCCAGGGTGGGGTTTATAGATTTTGGTTTTGCCCGTACTACAGAGGATGTGGGATCTTAGTTCCCTGACCTGGGATCGAACCTGCGCCCCCTGCATTGGAAGCACAGTCTTAACCACTGGACATCCCAGGAAGTCCCTAGGGTGGGGTTTAAACTTTGATGTTGGGATGACCCCAGGGTGGGGGCGGGTTGTGGGCAGCCCTCAGCAGGACTGTCTCAGCCCTCCTCCAGGGCTGACCTGGCCTCAGGCAGGGCTGCCCAAGGTCACAGAAGGGTCTGGGGGTGGGCAGAGGCAGCCAGAGGTGAAGGATGGTTGCTGGGGTCCTTTCCAGGATGATGATATAGGGATACCAAGTGTGTGAGCACAGGTACAAACACACACACACTTACTGGTCTCACAGACGTATTTACACACTCCCATAGGCAGATGGTCACACCTACACCTATCTTCACTACCAGGATCTCACATACACACACACACACACACACACACACACACTCCAATGGTTTCCTACACTTATTTACACACTCCCAAGCTCACACCCCATATTCATACACGCCAGTATTAGTTTCCTAGGGCTGCTGTAACAAAGTACCACACACTGGATGGTTGAAAACAACAGAACTTGGTTATTGTCTCACTGTTTTGGAGTCTAGAAGTCCAAAACCAAGGTTCTGTCTGAGACCTGTAGGGGTGGATCCTTCCTTGCTACTTGCTAACTTCTGACAGCCTCAGGCATTCCTTGGCTTGGAGATGCCTCGCTCCAATCTCTGCCTCCATCTTCACGTGGACATGTGTTTCCACATGGACATCTTTTTTTTTCTTTTTTTTCAAACCTCTTTATTGGGGTATAATTGCTTTACAATGATGTATTAGTTTCTGCCGTATAACAAGCTTGCCCTTCCCCCTCCCCACGTCCTCAAGTCCATTCTCCACGTCTGTGTCTTCCATACGGACATCTTTTGATCAGGACACTAGTCATTGCGTGCGGGGCCGGCCTCATCTGAACTGATTACACGTGCAATGACCCTATGTCCAAGCAAGGTCATGCTCTGTGGTACTGGGAGTTAGGACTTCAGTGTATCTTTTTGGGCAGGGACACATTTGACCCTTGACAACACCTTATGGCCATAAAAATCTCACATGTACCTATCATACTCCCACAGTGACACGCATATGTATACACTCAAAGTCACACAGACACATGTTCACACGTTCTTGTAGTCACAAAATCGCACATACCGACATATGCCACCAGGATCACACACCCACACCCACACGTACACTCACAGACACTCCCTCTCCTTCAGTCTCCCCGTCTTACACACGGCCCCATACCCGTCACAGTGACTCCTTCACATGCCCGCGTGCTCCAGCCTGTCTCCCATACATTGTCCCCCTCACCCCTGCCACGCTCAGAGCCCACACTTGGCTTGTACCTCTCACACCCTCTCCACCCACAGTCCCTCCCCTTCTGACTCCTTCTCCATCCAGCCCACTGGATGCCCAAGCTACCCTCAGGGCGGGGAGGCAGCAGCCAGCCTGGAGGGCACCCTGCCCCACCCCAGCCAGGGCACCAGGTGAAGAGCCCCTTGCTGGCTGGGATCAGGCGCCTCCCACAAGCCTTCTCCGTCGTAGACTCCCACTCTTCCTTCCCTGCGGCGGACAGACAGATGGACACATGCACACGCGCTCTCACGCTCACCCCCGCGCCCCTCTGGCAGCCCCGCGGCACCAGTCTGTTCCTCATTATGGGCCAATGCGCCTGTTTACTCACCCAGCTGGATATGGTTAGAGAGTGATAAATAATGAAAGAGAAAACAGGCTTTTCCCCTCTGTGGCTTCTATTTATGTAACATGTGTCACAGCTCACTCACAGACTTTGTTTCGGAGCTGGTTGCAGGAAACAGTTTATTTTTTCCGGACAGTGGCTTGGGAGGCGGGGTGGGGGGCCGGGGTTTGGGTTTCTGATCTCACGCCCATGGGAGTTTCGGGATCTGGTTCCCAGAGTCCTCTTCCTCTGGTGCCTCCCCTCCCTGGCTCCCCCCGACAGCGACAGCTCTGGGGCAGACATCACAGTTCAAGGCTGCCTTAGAACCGGGTTTTCTGACTCCACCGATTTGGAAGGAGTCGGGGTGGTTGGGGCCCCCTCCCAGCTGCCTGTGAAACCCCTCAAACAGAGGGGCTTGTTTTAAGAGCCTCACAGCTCGAGGCCAGGACTCCCTGAAAGGAGTAGGTGCAACAAGGGGCTTCCCAGGTAGCCTGCACCTGTAAGGCGGGAGGGAGCAAAGGGATTCCTTCTATAAAATATGAATAATAGATCCACACCTCGTGTCCACGTAGCACTTTCGCGTCCGTGGTCTCAGCTGTTCCTTCCCAGGTGCGAGATTAAGGAACAGGGATCAGGGGGGACTGGCTTTGGTCTGCTCGGCTGGTTGTGAAGAGCCAGGACTTCAAACTCACCCATCCCACTGTCCCTCGTCTCCCAGGGCGCCTCCCTCAGAAGAGTTCTGGTCAACTTAACATACACTAAGGCATGTGGGAGTAGTTACAAGGGTGTGGGGACTTGGAATGCGGGGGATGTGAGTTGTCAGAGAAGTGAGAGGGTCCCCCTCCTGTCCTTCCCCCAACACTCAGGTGGGCATCCTTTGAGGGTTGCTCCAGGGCGGGAAGAAGCAGCAGGAAGTGGTCCTGCTTCCCAGCCCCCAGTGCAAGGAGGGCCTTGGGAAGTTTAAAGACAACCTGTCCCCTTGGAGCCTGTCTCTTTTGCCGGGGCGGGGAGCCCATGCCTTGTTTTTACATGGAGCCTCAGTAGGGTCCCAGGTCACCTGCTGAGGAAACCCCCGAGGCACCTACCCCTAAGGAAGGCAGAGTCTACTGTGGAGGATGGACTGGGAAGCCCCCAAATCCAGCAGACTCTGCCTGTGTGTGTGTACAGGTGACGTGGGATCAGTCCTGCCTGGTGGCCTCAGGGATTCTTTTGGGGACTGTCCCACAGGGATCTCCTGGCTGGTGGGAGAAGTGGACACATTCCTAAGACAAGGACTTTTGAACACTGTCTGACAAGCATAAGAAGACACAGTGAACAGTGGAGGATTCCTGGACTGAATGTCAATATTATGACACAGTATGAGTGTGTTTCGTGTTTGGTAATTACAATCATTGCTGCTTTTGTTGTGGTCATCCATTTACAATGCCTGGTGTCAGTTTATCTCTTGCAAAAATAAAATACAGCGTGTGTGTGTGGAAAAAAAAAAAGAAGACACAGTGAAGACTCAGTGAAAAAGAGAAAAAGCACGAAGGAGGTGGTTTTCAAATTTAATGGGTGTCACGGTCACAAGGGAGCTTATTAAATGCTGACGCCTAGGCTTGCCCTTGGGTGTTAATTCAACAGGTGGAGAGCATCCAGGAATCGGCATGGCTGACAAGGTCTTGGGAATTCTGAGACGGGTGGTTTCCCAAAGGCTTGGAGACAGTAGAGCCCTCAGTGGGCTCCGGAGGCACCCCCTGCCCCCCAAAATGAGAAGGAAGCATTATGGTCAGGAGGAAATCTGACTTTCCCCAAAGAGTGGGAATAAACTGGTCAGAAGAATTATAAAATTGGTTTGGTTGGAAAAAGGGAGAGAGGAAGGGAGGGAGGGAGGGAGGGAGGAAGAAAGAAGGGAAATGAGCATTTCCCCACACCAGTTAGGTACCAAACACACTTATATGACAACTGGATCTGTCTGCTTTGACTTTTTGACATCTATACCCATGTCTGAAACCTAAAACACTGTCAACATTTTATTCTTATTACCAGGTAATGCTGACACAGAAACACCCACCTTACCCTGAGTCAAAACTTTTTGTATCAGCCAAGCAGTTTGCACACCTTTGAGCACATACTACATACCAGGCACTGTATTAAATGCTTTATATATGTAGCTTTATATTTACGGCACCACAGCCCTGACAGGCAATAATATTCCCATTTTACTGAGGAGGACATCAAGGCTCAGAGACTTATCTAAGGCCACCCAGCTATGCACATCCTGGCTATAGGAAGAGTTAGTGGTCTTTTCACTGCTCCAGGGAGGACTCCTGTTGGGGAGCTAGAGTAACTTAATCCAGAACCTGCTTTGCAGCCCTCTCTCCAAGACTCCCTCCCTCCCCCCTCTCCCTCCCTCCTCCCCCCTGAGGAATGGGGAGGTGACCTCTCTGCTACTCCTGCAGGCCCTTGCCTTTGGGGCCCTATGGACCCTCACAAAGCCCACCCAGCCTGCATCCCAGCCTCAGAGCTTTCTGCCTGCAGGCAAATGCCCAGGACAGGAAGCTAAGCCCCCCCGGGGTCTCTGGTATTTAGTCCTGGGAGCACTTGAGGTTCTGAGGGGGTCCCAGGAGAGAGGGGCCATGTGAGGGGGGCTCAAGGAGCACCCCTGCCTCGGTTTCCAGGAGCCCGCTGCACCCCTGTCCCCCTGGCAGGATGGGTGTGTCACAAGCTAGAGAGGGGCAGTGTCGGGTAGGGGCAGGGCTGGCCAGAGCCCCTGCCCTGGGCGTGTGTTCAGGCTGCAGGCGAAGCTTGATTTCAAACTTAGGGACTCACGGCAGTTTCCCAGGGGTCCTGCCCAGACTGCCCCCCACAAACATTCACCTGCACACACACATGCTCTCAGGTGATTCCACTGCACTCAGGGCCCCTTTTCATGAAGACCCAGACAAAGCTCTGGCCTCTGATGTCCCCTGTGGACAGTGACATAAATAGTAAAAATCATCCCAAACCCCACAGGCTCTGCACACCTTGTCTCTAAACTTCACATTGATCCTGCAAGGAAGCTTTTATTATAACCACCCCCTAACCTTAGACATGAGAAAAATGGGGCTCAGAAAAGCCAAGTGACTGGCCTGAGGCCACACAGCCAGTATGTGACAGAGCAGGACTGGGATTTGGATGCTTCATCCCTATTGCCAGGCTGCCATTCCTGTTTCTCTCCCAGCACCTGGCACCCAGTACGCATTCAGGAAGTCAACCCATTCACGTGTGTATGTGGGTTTTCTTTCATACACAGTCAGCACAGGCCCCAGCTGCCCCTTTCTCCAAACCCACCCTGAGCTGTGATCTCACGGCAAACTCAGAAAATCGCAGACCCCTCTGCTTCTGCTACAGCCAGAACTAGCACCAGCCTGAATTCCCTGGGTTCCAGACTCAGTTTCCCTCTGCCTCTCAGGTCCACAATCCTGAGCAAGGTTCCCCCTGCTTTGAGGAGACCGACAGCCCTTAGCCTGGCTCCTGCCCCAGGTCTGACCCTCACTCTGGAAGCCTCCGGCCACCTCCACCCTCCCCTCTTCCTCGGAGCGTCAGGCCTGGCACTGGCCCCCTGCAGCCCCCTCTTCCCACGGCCCCCTGGGAGCCTGGGCTTTGCTTGAGGGCAGCGAGTGAAGCCGGCTGTAACAGAGAAACCTCGGGGTCCTCTTTAGAAGTCCCTGGAGGAGGCAGATCTGAGGAAAGGCTGCCAAGAAGGCGCCTGCAGCAACGTCAGCTTGAGAACAACCTGGCTGACAGGATGCTGAGCGGGGATTAAGGTCGGGATCAGGGAAGCCAGGGAAATGAAGGCAAGTTCCCCGCTCCCCTTCCTGCTGCCACCGCGGCCTCCTCCGCTGCTGGGTTTGTCTTCTTGCTTGTTCTCTGGGAAAGTGGGTGGAGAGGGAAGTGGGCAGGGGTGAGGCAGGGAGGTGGCGGGGAGGACAGGGGAGAGGTGGAGACGGGTAGGCAGGGGACAGGAGGCGACTATTCTCCTCTGGTCGTCAGGACTCAGTGAAGGGCCGGGCAGAGACATGGTGGTCCTCGCCTGGGACCCTTCCCTGCCGATTGTCCCCAGTTGGTCCTGGGGCAGCCAGCAGCTGCCCTGTTAACCCTCCCCCGTGTGCAGAGCCTGTCCTGAGTGTCGGTGGCAGGACCCGTGAGGACAGAATTGCTCTTACTCTGAGAGAGGCTCCCGGGCCAACATGGCAGATGTGATACAGCCTCCAGAAAGGGGACAGGCCTGTTTCCACCTGCCTACAAATGCAAGCTCTCTGTTCTACGGAAAGGCCTTCACTCCGACCTGCCTCGTCACTGAAATGTCACAAGAGCCTGGCCAAATGGGCTACTGAGTTCTGGATCAGCCACTGCAACAGAATTCTAGTGAAGCCTCAGACCCTTGCATTGTCACTGGTGGGGTTAAGAGCATGGCCTCTGGTCTCAGATGGCATGGGTTTGGATTGTGGCTCTGCCACTGATTTGCTGTGTGACCATCAGCTAAACTCTCTACGCCTCAGTGGCAGAAAATGGTAGCACCCCCTCCTAAGGCTGTTAAGATGAAGGGAGTGAACACACGAGCAGTGCTTGAGGTAGGGCCTGCCACAGGGGATGGATGTGATAAGGGGAGTCGCATTTATTTTGGGGGCAGAGGACAGGAATAATAGTGATAATCCAAAGTCAATCACCCAAAAGCTTCCTGGAGGAAGGGACTGTGTAATCTGATTTCGGAGGCTGAGGCTTGACAAGGAGTGAATGGACGAGTGAATTGGGAGTGAGGGACAGAGCCCCTGTTTGCCTGGCGAGTATGGGGCCTGAGGGGGGCGGGGATTTAAGGATGTGTCTGGAGAGAGGTAGAAAGGGTTTGTTTTCTGGGAGACCCACTCCTGGCCAGTCTTTCTCCAAAGTTCTTGCTCTAACTAGGGGTAACATGACTACTCTCTCCCAGTCCTGCCAAGGGCGAGCCTGGGGTGCAAAGACCATGAAAAGACGCTGTTGATCATCGTGACCTTCCCAGAATGGGGCATATTTCAGAAATCCAAGCCATTCAGAGAAGTTTCCAGTTGTACCTGCGTTCTCTGGACCTGGTGAGGGACAAGACAAATAGAGAAACATGCAGAGACTAAAAGCCTGGTGGCAGATGGTCCCAGGGGGTTGGGTTCCAGCTCTGCCACTGACCAACTGTGTGACTTGGAGCAAGTCAATTAGCCTCTCTGGGCTGGTCTGTGACACGGGATAAAGATTCACACAGGAACAGAGGAGGGCTCCTTTCTGGCCTCCTCCAGGGCTGCAACTACAAGGCCCACGCTGGCCCACGCTGCAGTTCCTCTTGGGGTTCCTCAGCCCCTCTCCCCATCTCTGGGCACCCTGGCTGCAGGCTGGGTGTAGAGAAGGGTCTGGGTAGGAGTGAGAGCCTGGGATGGGTACCCGTAATTGAGAAAAGGGTCTGCTGAGTCTGAGCTCTGGGGGAAAGCACTGGGCCAGGGGGCCTGGTCTCTGCAGGGCTGGGTGGGGAGCTCCAGGCTGGGGATTTTATCTCTAGGGGACTGGTTTCTGGAGAATGTAATTTCAAAAACTTTTTTTAAAAAAAACAACCTGTCAATAAAATTTATGTATATTTATTGGAGAAAATTTGGAAAATACAGAAAAGCATAAAACAGGAGATAAAGTTCAACCATAATCCCACCACTCAGAAATAACCGTGGTGAGATTTTCCGGCATCTCCTAGTTTTTTAAAGTACGCACACACACTTTCACACACTCAGAATCATACGCACTCATGAACATTTCCACATCTATTCACATTCGTATACTCACACACGTATTCACACACTCACACGTTTACACACATATGTGTATTTATTATAGCATAATGCACTTGATGTACCTATATCTCAAAAAATGTAGAAATGCATCGGGGAATCATGAATACATTTGTGAAATACAGTTTCGTAAAACTGGTTTCTTCATTAAATAAAATATTGAGAAACTTTCCCCCATGTCATTGAATATTCTCCTGCGGCATCCTTTAAAATGACTGCCCATAGGGCTTCCCTGGTGGCGCAGTGGTTGAGAGTCTGCCTGCCGATGCAGGGGACACAGGTTCGTGCCCCGGTCTGGGAGGATCCCACATGCCGTGGAGCGGCTGGGCCCGTGAGTCATGGCCGCTGAGCCTGCGCGTCTGGAGCCTGTGCTCCGCAACGGGAGGGGCCACAACAGTGAGAGGCCTGTGTACTACAAAAAAATAAATAAATAAATAATAAATAAATAAATAAAATAAAATAAATAAAATGACTGCACAGGACTTCCCTGGTGGCACAGAGGTTAAGTATCTGCCTGCCAACGCAGGGGACATGGGTTCGAGCCCTGGTCCAGGGAGATCCCACATGCCGTGGAGCCACTAAGCCCTTGCACCACAACTACTGAGCCTGCGCTCTAGATCCCGCGCGCCACAACTAGTGAAGCCTGCCCGCCACAACTACTGAACCCATGCGCTGCAACTACTGAAGCCTGTGAGCCTAGAGCCCGTGCTCCGCAACAAGAGAAGCTACAGCAATGAGAAGCCTGCACATGGCAGTGAAAAGTAGCCCCCTCTCGCCGCAACTAGAGAAAGCCCGCACGCAGCAACGAAGACCCAACACAGCCAAAAAACAAATAAATAAAATAAATAAATTTATTTAAAAAATAAAATGACCACACAGTGCTCCGTCTCCTGAGTGTGTTGTAAGGCATATACTTTCATCCATCCTCAAATTTTGGTCATCCAGAATGTTTCTAGATGTTTGCTATTATAAGCAACACTGCAACAAACATCATTGTAGAGAAATTCTTGAGGGGGTGGCTAACTCTGCAATTGTTTATTGGTCTGTCTCCCCGCAGACCAGAGTGTGAGACTTTCCAGGGCCGGCTCTGCAACCTATTCGCAAACCTCGCTCCTGGTTCCTCGTAGACATCCAGTAATTGTTGAATTGCCTTGCATTTCTGGAGCTTGTGCTCTGGACTGAGGGACTGGGATGGTGGGCTGATCAAGAGGGAGCCCACCTTCCCTGCTAGAACACTCAGGGGTCCCCAGCGCCCTATGTTGGGTCCGCCAACTTCTAGGAAAAAAATCATTTCCAAGCCCAGAGCCACTGTCCATCCCGGAGCCTCGATGAACTGCCTCCCTTTATCTTCCTGGGCAAACCTAACTTGCCTCCCCCTGCACACCCCCCTACATCTGACTCATTTGAGTCCTTTTGTTGTGTCTTCAAGCTGAAGGCCTAGCCTACAGAGCCCTTTCACCTGCTCATTACTGCTGGAGTAATGTTGTGGTAACTTGCTGGGCTCCCCATGAAGCAGCCCCCTCTCTGGCCCCCATTTCTCACAGCACAGCCCCTTGGCCCCTGGGAAGTGCCCACAGGGCACACCTCAGCCCTGCCCCCTGCTCTGCCCGCCACCTCCCAAGGCACCAAGGAGCCTTTGTCTCTTCCACCCCGCTGGCTCTGGGCAGACGCTCTCATTCTTCCTAGCACAGATTTGTAGAATTATGGATTTTGGAGCTGACACCCAGCTCCCCATTTCTCAATGGGTCTTTAAAATGAATGAGAGGTAAGAGACAAAAATGGAGAGGTAAAACTTACTAATTTAATTTCCCCCCTCAAGCATCCATGCCCCCAATCTCCTGCAGTTTTCTCTTTTTTATTTTCTCTTTCCCTCCCTCTTCTTTTTCTCCCTCTTCCCCCTTTCTCTCTTCTCTCTTTCAGCTCCGACACTCTCTCCCATCCTCCTGTCCTCATTTCCCCTCCTCTCCCCTTCTTTTTTAAGTTTTTTTTTCTTTTAACTTTCAAGGTCATTCCGGACTCCTGACGCCGCCAGTCCCTTGGTGAGACGTGAGCGCCATTGGCGTCTGTGGCCTCTGTTTCCGTGGCAACCCAGTAACCATTAATTTTCAATTAAAGGAGACAAAAAGCTCGATGACAGCTCCAGGTCTGCTGAAGATGTCAAGAATCTGTATTAATATACAGCAAGAGAGCATAATTGTGTGTCCATCTTCCAGAGCAGCGAAAAATGGAGGGATAATTACCAGCTCGAAAGCCACTCTGTAATTTAGTTCTTACTGTCACCACAGCCCTACACATTAGCATAAATTAAAAGCAGAGTTTATTGTTATCAAAGTGCATTGATATCGCCAGACCCGCTTTCTTCCTTTTAACTGTTTGTCGTGGGTGAGTGACTCCCCAACTCTCTCAGGGTCTCCCTGGGGTGCGGAGAAGTTCCAGCGCAGGGGCTACCGAGGTACGGATGCTGGATCTGAAGGTCTTGGTCATTTCTGCCATCCTCCCTTGGGGTGGATGGGGGCAAGGCTCAGGGCATCGCCCCTCTGGCGGGGTCTGGGTCTCGGGTGGGGAACTTGGATAGTGATTTGCCTCCCACGTGTGAGTGCTTTGGTTTGCCCGAGGGCCCTCTAGCTCTTTCCGGAGGGGGCTGCTGCCCATCTTGGCATCCCCTTTCAGTGCCTAGTGCAGCGCAGGGCAGGTGATGTGTGCTCAAAGCCAGCCTGTGAAAACAAAGTGAAGGTCGAGGGGTCTCCTTTCCTGGGGTAGATGTCAGCGGGGGCCCTTCCTGCTTCCCCAGTTCAGGCTGTGAATTTCCCAGCTCAGTGTGGAGATGCTCCTGGCTCTGGTCCAGTTCCCACTGGCCACTCAGGGCCCCAGGTCCCAGTGGGGCCCCTCTGGATGCCCCTCCCCTTGCTGCTTGGCCATCCATTACCACGCCCTCCCCTCGCCTGGGTCCTGCCTCCTTGCGGACTCAGCTCTAAGTAGTTACAGCACCTGGAAGTGCCTCGCTGCCAGGGTGCCAGTGACAACAACAGAAATCATGAATTTCTGTGAATGGGGGATGCGGGGTTTTCTTGTATTCTATCCAGAGAGAGCTGTCCTTCAGAGGGGAATTTAGTGTAATTACCCTTAAGGGAGCGATCCTTACACAGTCAGTCACAACACTGACCTCCTGGCTGAGATCTGACAGTAAAATTACAGGCTGTGTGCTCAACAGAAGGGGCATCCTCCTTTTTTGGGGGGCGGAGGCGGGAAGGAAGGAGGAGGAGGGGAAGGAGATACAGAGGCTTTGAAAAGAAAAGTGCTGGCTTCCAGCTGCCAGGAGAGCGGGTTCTCCTAGGCAAGGCATCTGTGGGGCAGGGAGAGACGTCCAGAGATTCCCCCTGTACTTCCGCTGGTCCTGAGGGGGTGTTAGAGTGGACATTTCGGCCCTTTAAATCTCTGAGCCGTGCGTGGTCTGTGATCTTCGCTAAAGTTAATCTTATTGTAGGTTAGGGTTGAGAGGATACTAGAATTTATTCACTAAACCACCCACACATGTTTCCCCAAACACATCTATCTGTCCCTTGGTCTCTCTCCTGGGGCCTGAATTTCCACTATTCCTCCTATCTTTGAGTTAATACATCCTAGATCCTGTTAAACTGCCCCTGGGTTATTTACTTGGCAGGACTAACATGCTAATCTGTGACCACTCCAAATTTAGCATGGATTTGTCTGTCACACATGCTGGCCTGTCACATGGTAGAACCCTAAACCCTAAGGACGCAGGTCAGGCAAGTTTTCACAAGGTAATAGAGAAAGTCCACTTTGTGGGCAGATCGCTATAGACTGTAAAGCCAGGGAAGGAATGGAAATAGATCCCCAAATCTCCCAGCTGGGAGGGACCCCCAAACCAGCAGATCCAAACTCCTCTCAGTGCAGGGGTCCCCTCTGCTCCACTTCTCTCCAATTCTAAAGAGGTCCATTCTGCACTAAACACCACCGACTCCTGGAAAATTCCTCCTGAGTAGAGTGAAAATCTGTTTCCTATCTTCCCTTTGGAGCGGAGGGACGAATCTAAACTTTCTCCAGTGGGACAGCCTTTAGCTACATGGACACAATGTCCAACGTCTTCTCCTTCACTTCTGGGACCCAGTGGGCCCATCACCATCCAGCTCACCCTCCCATGGAAGAGCCGAAAAGGAATCTCAAAGGACGAAGGAGGACCTGAAACACTAGTCCAGCGTTTACTGAGCATCTACTACTTTCCAGGCACAAACACCCACCGCATTTCCTTTCATCCTGTCTAGTGAGGAGAGGATATGTTATTCCCATTTTACTGTAGAAGAAAAAAAAGACCCAGGAAGCTGCAAGTCACTCGCCCCAGATGACCCAGTGGCAGAGGGGCAGAGCCATGATGGGAACCCAGACTCCTGATCCTGGTGAGGCTTTCTTTGAGCATCCAGCTGCCTTTGCCCCCAGGCCCAGCAAGCACCCTGAACTCTGTCATTGCTCTGCCTGTCTCCCCACCTCCAAGATGCTTTGCTCCAGGGATGCCTTCTCTCCTCTCTCCTTGGCAAGGAGAAGGAATTCCAGGGGAAATCCATCTCGAGTCCTGCTTCCTCCCTGAAAGCTCCCCTGCCCTCAGTAACTGCTTTAATGACAGCACCAGCAATTATTTACAACCACAGGACCACACTCCAGAGCTTGTAATGTTCTAAAGTAGGGCATTTCATTCAATTCCCCAGGCATTCTCCCTGGCTGAGGGCTCTACCTGGACCCCTCTCCCCTCTGAGATCTGTGTCTCCTTCAAGACCACCTTCTCAGTGATGCCAGCCCTAACCATCCTTTCCCAGTTCCTTGTACCCCGCTCCGTCTCTTCCCACAGTTCCTATCACCTTTTAACATAGTATATAATTTGTTCATTATTAGGCTCGTTGCCTATTTTCCTCCACTTTCACCTCCAAAAGGGCAGCAACTTTGTTTATTTTGTTTACTGTTGTGCCCCAAGCACTTAGAACCCTGCCTGGTAAAAAGCAGGTGCCTGATGCGTATTTGTCAAATGGGTGGGAGGAATACTTAAAACCCAGGCATGTTAGTTTTACAACAAAGAGGAGCTAGGGCTCTAATTATGGGTTACGTGGCTTGTCCAAGGTCACAGAGCTGGTGGTACCTAGATCCAAGCCCTCATTCATTTGGGACTGCTGAGTATGGGGCTCTAAGTCAGGCCTGGTGGGCAGCGGGGAGAGCAGCTGGTTTCCTGGGGGATTTCTGCCTGCACGCCCACCAGCGGGTCCTTCTGGGTCCCCCTTCCCTCCTTCCTCTTCCTGCGGCTCCTTTCAGCACCTCTCCCAAGCCCCAGCCGGGGAGGGGCCTGCAGGTGCAGTCTGACTGGATTCCCTCCCCTGAGGACTGGTCCCTGCCTGGCCTGGAGTCCACACCCAGGGGCCCTGGGCGCCCCTGGGCGCCCCTGGGAGGCCCCCATTCTGGTCTCTGAGTGGCTCCTCTCCCTGGGATGTGAATCCGGGCCCCAGAGTGGCCACACAGAACATACATCTTAAACAAACACTCCTCCTTGCTGTTTATCTCCCTGGCCTTTAAACAAACTCTTTCAGAGGTTTCTGCTGATAGGAGAGATTTACTGAAAACCATTCCTTGCTTAAAAGCTCTGGGTTTATGCTACTGGGGTGGAGGCACGTGGTTTATCCTCCGGACCACGTGTTTATCCTCCAGGCCTTGATAGACGAGCAACACAGACTAATCTTTATGGAAAAGAAAATAGGAAAAGCAGGAAAGGGGAGGGGTGGAGACTGAGGGAGAAGTTTGGTTCTTGTCTTTGACTCCAGGAGGCCGTGGCAGATCTAGTACCACAGCACCCATCACACTGCAGCCCGAGGGGGCAGGGTGCGGCGCCCGGCAGGGTGGGGCTCCCTTGAACTTTGGACGGAAGGCCCTTGGGCAGGTGAGCCTCTTCTGGGGCCCCCAGCCCTGGACAGAGGCCCGAGTGGGCCTCCCCTAGTTGGAGGGGGTGAGGGCAGGGACGCAGGGCAGCAGTCACATGACAATATTTAATCTTGTATTCGACCAACATTTAGGGAGCACCTAGTGTATGCTGGGACCTGGGCTTACAGAGTTGAGTAATCGTTAACCTCTACCTCAGCATTTCTGTCGGCCTGGCGCTGTTCTAAATCGCTTAGCTGAATTAACTCATTAACTACAGCAGGCCTAGAAGTAGATTCTGTAATTATCCTAGTTTTGCAGATGGGGAAACCAAGGCACAGAGAGATTACTGAGCCACACCCCAGAGGTTTTGGCTTAATAGGGGTGCAGTCCGGGCAACATATTCTAAAATATATCCCGAGCAGAGAGCTACTGTTATAGAGATGGACGTACTCCTTGCCCCCTCCTCGTCTTCCCAGTAGCATAGCATTTCATCAATTCTAAGGTACACACATCTTTGACGTCTGAGATGTGTCTCACAATCCATTGACAGCAATATTTTTTAGTGGAACATAAAGGAATGGTTCATCTTACAATCTTAGGTTTGAGAAAGTATAGAAATAGAGAACGAATCTCTACCACCTGTGGGCACGGGCTGGGTGGGTTGCATACATTTTCTCATTACTCTACTTCCCAAAGCTTTGAGACACATCTTGTGAGCACCTCTGATGAGAAAACAGAGGCACCAGGAATTTACTAACTTGCCTAAGACCAAATTCAAACTGTGGATTTGAATCCACAATTAAATGGCCTAATATTTATTCCTGACCCTTGAAGGGTGCTTTATACTTTTCAAGCTGTCTTCACATTTATTTTGTCCACTGAAGAAGAAAGACTGAGTGGCCTTGTAAGTTACACACCTGACTTCTCAGCCTGTAAATGTGAAAGACCCATGGGAGGTTTTCTTGTTTTTGTTTTTGTTTTTAAACCTACCTGGGCTTTTGTAGATAGAAGCTGCTCCTAAGAGGAGAATGGGGCCAGGGAAGTGGGCCAGGGCAGAGGCCCTGGGCAGGGGCGGATGTCATTGCAAAGACTCGGCTGACTTCCGTCTGTGCTTTGTTTGTGAAGTGAAGGGGCTATTGCGGCAGGTGGGGACGGGAACGCAGGTAGGAATTTCCACTCCTTCCCGGGCCTGCGCTCAGGCCGGAAGCCACTGCCCCTCCTCCGTGTTTACACTTGACAGGCCACACCCCTCAGGATGACACAGACTGACACCCCTTCCCTCATCCGCCTGCTCTGAGCCAAAAGCCTTTCCCAGCACCCTGAAAGTACTTTTCAGCACCTGAGACTTGTCCTGGGCTGGGCTTCCAGGGAAGAAAGGGGGAGAATGTGATGGGGAGGTTAGAGGTGGGGTGAGGTAAGATGAGGAGGTAGGGGGTAGTCCAAGCTAGGACAAAGTTATGTGATTGTCTTGCACTCATCACCTTTCTTTTTGTATTATTTTTTTATATTGGGACACCCAGCCTCTAAAACCTTCCCTCCCCACCTAGCAATTCTTGCTCTAAGATACGTCATTCACAACAAGGTAAACATGATCGAGAGCAGCTTCCGAAGCCACCCTTTCGAGAGAGAAGTGCATTTGGGCAACGGCCTCTTTGTCCATTCATTCTCTGATTTACTCAACAATTTCCTTGGACATTCCTGGGGACCCTCCATCCCATCTGAAAGCCTTATCTGGGCCATCTCTGAGCTGTTTGGTGGGCTACTGTCCAAGTTTGGGCTTTGCCAGTAATGACACCCCTACCCTCTTATACAACATCTAGGTATATTGGCAGCAACCCAAGCTCTCTTTTTCACAACACAGTGAAAGAAAAGGTAATTCACTCTCACGAAAAAAAGTTTGGGGGACTTTGCTTTAAATAAACAAGGTGGTGCTTTACCCCAACGTTCATTGCAGCACTATTTACAATAGCCAAGACATGGAAGCAAACTTAATGTCCATTGACAGATGAATAGATAAAGAAGATGTGATATATATATATAATGGAATATTACTCAGCCATAAAAAGGAATGAAATAATGCCATTTGCAGCAACGTGGATGGAACTAGAGATTATCAGACTAAGTGAAGTAAGCCAGACAGAGACATATCATATGATATCACTTATATGTGGAACCTAAAAAAATGATACAAATGAACTTATTTACAAAGTAGAAATAGACTCATAGACATAGAAAACAAACTCATAGTTACCAAACAGGAAAGAGGGGGAGGGGTAAATTAGGGGTTTGGGATTAACATATACACATTACTATATAAAAAATAGATAACCAACAAGGACCTACAGCACAGGGAATTATACTCAATATTTTGTAATAACCTGTAAGGGAAAAGAGTCTGAAAAAGAACATATATCTCTATCTCTATCTATCTATCTGTCTATCTATCTATATAAATGAATCACTTTGCTGTATACCTGAAACTAACAAAACATTGTAAATCAACTATTCTTCAATTAAAAAGAAAAAGGATGGTGCTTTAATAGGACATTTCCAGGTATCAACCAATCAGTCTGTTTAGTTTCGTTGTTGCGCTGAGTTTCTTAGGGCAGTTGGGCAGGAGCCCATCCAGGACATCAGACCCTGGATGGAATTTCCAAAGGGGGCCACTGCCAATCAAGGCTCTGGATTCGTTTTTCTCTCTCTGTCCTCAGGAGAGAAAGAGCTGACTGTGAGCTATTAGGAGAAGACTCTGAGCTCAGAGCTGGAAGGGACCCAAAGAATCCTCTAGTCTAGTTTATAGAAGCTAGAGTGGCTTAAAAGTAGTACAGCCTTTTAATAAACTTAATTTACGCTGAAACCCCAAATATAAAACAACTAGGAGTTGTAGCTCTAGTTGAAGTGGGAAGCTGGATCCTACATACTCTTTTCCCCAATTACCTTTTCAGTGGTCCAAAGCTCCCCGATGGAATCCCAAAGCTTGAAGTACACATATATTGGGTTGGCCAAAAATTCATTCGGGGTTTTTCCATAAGATGTTATGGAAAAACTCATCTGAACTTTTTGGCCAACCCAATAGAATCCACTGAGCTAGTTCAGTGATCCATGTTACAGACAAGTAAACTGAGTCAGAGCATGACGGGGAAGATGGTGGCCCCTAATTAGGGTCCCCCACCTCCATGGTCTGCTTTGGGTTCACGTTCATTCCCTAAATCATGATGTGTTTTCCTTTCCGACTCGGCCTGCAAAATCCTACCTGCCGTCAGCCTCAGCTCAAAGGCCACCTCCTCACGGGGCAGTCCCCAATTCTCTCATGCAGTTCTGGCTCCACGCCCAACCCCGTCGGTGTTCCCGGAGCTGGCTGCTTTTGCACCTCTCTTAGGGTCAACTTCCCTTGCATTTCTGCTCATGAAGCAGGTCTTTTCTCCTTCACCAGACCGTTGAGCTCTCTGAGGTCAGGGCGTCTTTTTCATTTCAAGCATCCAGCCCGTGAGTAGGTGTGCAGTCACACTGAAGCTGTTGACATGTTTTCTGGGGTGAAGGTGAGATGCTTTGCCCATGGTTGTGGGAGGGTCTGCCTACTGGACAGCCCTAGTTCTCATCAACTCAGCTGGGGAAGGCCTTGAGTTTGATTAGATGGTTACACGGAGAACTGAATTAGGGTGGGGGAGGGACAGCCTTTAGAGCTTGTGGGGAGGGTCCTTACTGTCCTGAACTGGACCCTTCCCCACCCCCCAGAAGATGGGGAGCAGAAAACCGGGTAGGGGAAGAGAAGCCAGGGCCCCTACACCTCCCGCCATCACTGGTTTCCCTCTTCTCTGGCATTTTAAGAGCTCAGACTCAAACCCTTCAAGGGCTTTTGAAACAATTAGATTTGCAAGTGCCCAGCACTCAGTCTAATTGCTTAAAAGCCACTTCAGGCTCCAACTGACCCAGAGTAAAGCCTGGGGAGTGGGCAGGGGGGAGGGGAGACCCGAGACACTCTGTCGCCTTGTTTCCCAGGCCTTTCTTGGTGACCAAGGTCTGCAGCAGGGGTGAGGCCAAAAAGGGACCTTCGATTGTCCCCAGGTAGCAGAGCAACTGAAATTTCCCTGTCCCTTCCCCAGCCCTTGCCTCCAGGGAACTCCTCACATCTAACCCTTCTCTCACACACATCCTCATGCAAATCCCAGCATCCTCAGGGGTGGTCAGGGCAGGTGTGTTTATGACCAATTTTCAGAGTTCAGACTAACCCGAGGTAAGGAGGCCCAGAAGGGTCAGACAACAACTCTGGGGGTATCTGACTCAAAGCTGATGCTGTTCCTCTGGGATCTTCTGCTATAGGGGCATGAGGGGCTTTTGCAACCTCTAAGTCAGTTCCACCTCTCCACGCTTTTCTGATTACTCTTCCCCCAGATTCTGGTTTTTATACAAAATTCTTCTCTCTGGCTCAAGATCCCACAATGCTCCATATCAGATAGGGTCAAATATTCCCTGCAGCTTTTGCGCCCCCATAATTTGGCCCACATCACCTTAATGCCATCCCACCCCTGTGCCTTTTCACATGCTGTGCTCTTGCCCTGCACTCCTCCACCATCCAATGGAGACATCTATTTACGTGCCCATCATCAGGCTCAGCTGTGGGGACACTGGGACGAATAAGTCATGGGCCCTGCTTTCAGGATGACACATTCTAGGTAGAACATAGAAATATGAACAGATGAATTTCTTTGCCAAAAATTTGTTGAGGTCCTACTATGTGCCAGATGCTGCCCTAGACTCTAGGGACACAAACAAAACAGATAAAATTCCCATTCTCACGGAGCTTATATGGTAGAAGAAGAAACAAGCAGCAACGAGTAAGCAATGAGATATGTAAACTGCCGGATGGAGATTCGTGAGTGAAGGGAAACAAAACGGGGAAGAGAAGGATCTTGGAGGTGGGGCCATTTGAGCAGAGACCTGAGTGGAGGGAGGGAGCAGCTTGTGCAAAGTTCCTGAGGCAGGGCTGCTGTCCGTGTGTTCCAGGAGGAGAAAGAGGCCAGTGTAACTGGAGAAGAATGAGTGAGGGATGGCAGGGAGAGATAAACTGGGAGATTGGGATTGACATACACACAATACTATATATGAAATAGATAGCAAATAAGGCCCTACTGTATGGCACAGGGAACTCTACTCAATGCTCTGTAATAGCCTAAATGCGAAAGAATGTAAAAAAAGAGTGGATGTATGTATATGTGTAACTGATTCACTTTGGTGTACACCTGAAACGAACACAACATTGTAAATCAACTATACTCCAATAAAAATTAAAAAAAAAAAAAAAAAAAAAGAATGAGTGAGGGAAAGAGATGAGATGAATCAGAGGGAACAGGGGCCGGATCATGACAGGGGCTGTAGATTCAGCAAGGACTTTGGATTCTAGAATGAGATGGGACCATTGGGGATATTGAGCAGGGAGTAATATGAGCAAATATATGGGTGTTTTTTTTTTTTTGCTGTACGCGGGCCTCTCACTGTTGTGGCCTCTCCCGTTGCAGAGCACAGGCTCCGGACGCGCAGGCTCAGCGGCCATGGCTCACGGGCCCAGCCGCTCGCGGCATGTGGGATCTTCCCGGACCGGGGCACGAACCCGTGTCCCCTGCATCGGCAGGCGGACTCTCAACCACTGCGCCACCAGGGAAGCCCAAATATATGTTTTAAAAGGCTCACTTTGGCTGCTGATGGAGAGCAGCCTGGAGTGGAGGCAGTAGAAGAAGTAGGGAGACTAGTTAGAAGGTTACTGCAATAGTCCAGCAAGAGCTGGTGATGGTTGGGGTATTGGGAAGTAGTCAGATTAGAGATCATTATAATACAGTGTAGACACTCTGTTATGAGAGCACAAGTCAAGGATCGCTAGAGGTTTGATCACAGAGCTGAATCTTAAATGAGGAGGAATTGGTCCAGACAAGAGATGGGAGCTAGGCTAGAGGGGACAGGATGTGCTGAGGTGCTAGCTTCACACATTGTGAGGAACTGGGAGCAGGTAGACAGGCCAGAGCATCATTTAGAGTCAGGGAGTGGTGTAGCCTGGGGCTGGAGAGCTGGAGAGGATGAAGAGCTGGATACCAAGGGTGAGAGCCTAGTTGAAAAGTTTGGGCTTCCTTCAGCGGGTGGCAGGAAGCCACCAAGGGTGTCAAACCTGACCGCTTCCCCATCCAATTTGTGCTGGACAAAGGTCACTTTGAATATGGAGGGCGGGGAGGGACAGGACTGGGGGCTGGGAGGCCAGTTAGGAGGCTGACCTGGTGACAGATGCGAGTGGCCTGGACCACAGGAGCCCGGATGGAAAGTTGCCAGGATGTTCAGGCGATGGCTGATTGGATAAAAAGGCATAGAAAACGAAGAATGAAGAGTGATCCTTGATCAGCTCCCATGCCCTTAGGCTGGGATGAGGGCCCCCTCACTTAGGGCCCTCCTCACAGGGCAAGAAGTCTATAGAGCCCACCGGGACCGCCCTCCTTCCAGATCACTCTCCAGATACCCAGGCCCCCTAAATTCTCACGTGCAGGATCTGTGCAGGCTGCCTCCCCAGGTCTACCCTCCAGGGTGAAGGTGCCGGGGGCTGCAGGCTGCATGGAGGATTATGCAGAACTTGGGCCTGCAGACTGGGGTGGCCGAGTGGTGCTCCCAAAGCCCTTCCCAGCTGAAGGTGAAGCTGAGGATGGGAAGGGAGGGGAGGCTGGCTGGGGGCGGGGGCTGGGGGAGCGCAGAGGCCCAATCTCCCTGCACTGTCATGAACAGAACTCCAAGAAGCCTGGGAACTCTAAATTTCAACCTGGCCTTCCAGATCTTTAGAAAGTATATGTGTCAGCCTGGGAGAATAGAACATATTTTATTTAACAGTTTGTTAACTTGATTTATAACTTTTAAATATTTAGACATATGGAATGTGGGCCTCCACTTGTACTTTTGCCTGGTCCAGGAGGGGTGAGTGGAAAACTCCCCAGGGCCAGGATTATGTCTTATTTGCCTTGTTCACCCTCCCTCCTCCGTCCCCCATCCCCCGGCCCCTGGGCCTTGGTAATTTCCATCCAACTGGAAAGAGAATCAGATCCCAGCCTGATAGTGAGATCTGTGGGCTTGCTGTGGCCCCAGGGGGGAAAGGTTGGTCAGGCGACTGCATTCGAAGTTCCCCATGGGGAGTCACTCAGTGATCAGACTGTGCCTCCCCCTAACCCCCTCTAGCGACCCCCCACAAAAGCTATCTGCTATTTCTTCAAGCTCCACCTTCTCCATCCTCCCATTCCCTGGAAGCCTGGTCAAGAAATTCACCTGCACACATCTTGCGGGATCTCAGTGAAACCCCGGAATCCTAACCACTAGGCCACCAGGGAACACCGCACTTGCAAATCCTTGAGGCTGTAGTTCACAGGAAGATGTCAGTGCGTGAGAATGGGCCCAGCACTGTGCTGAGTGCCCTAAACTCACCATCTCATTTAATCCTTTTAGATAATCCTAGAAACTCTGTTCCAGATGTTAGGATCCCTATTTTGTACATGGGGAGACTGGGGCAGAGAGAGGTTAAGTAACTGGGTCAGGATTTCTCAGCAAATAAGTTACAGAGCCAGGACCAGCAACTAAGAACGAGTGGCTGGAGTCCACTCTCTTTCCCAGGAGGAATCCAGCCTTATTTGGAGCTCCTGTGATACTCCTGCGGAATAGAGTTTAGACCCTCTGGAGACAAGGCCCTGTCCCAATGGAGACACTTTGAAGATGGGAGGATTGCAGGCACTTAGCCGGCTGATGGCGGGCTGAAGATCTGGTTTGTCAGGGAGAGGAAGTTCTTTTGTTTTCCTTCAGATTATAGTTGAGGACCTTCCAGGCAAAAAACAAGCAAACAAAATAACCCTCTCTCTTCAAGGGACAAGGGCTATGGGTGGGTCTGGAAAGGAAGGTACTTTGTGTTTTGGAAATTCTGAGACAGAGGTTTTTTGGGGCAGTACGGTTTCTAGTTGGAGGGGATTCTATAGGGACAAGGAGCTGCTCCTTCTCCTCTACAACCCTGGTGACTTGGGCTCCTTGGAAAGTTGCCCAATTTGGGGAGCAAAAGCCCATGAAGCGATACTCAGCCATCACTTGCTTGTCGGGTGGAGACAGCGACATTTGATTCTGGCCCCTGCCCTCAAGAGCTTACAATCTCATAGGACGATGGATACACACACTGTGGGAGCTTCACATGGAAAGAGCACCAGCTGAGGCCTGCCATCTGGCCCTGATGTGAGCCTACTGTGTGACCTTGGGCAAGTCACTTGCCCTCTCTGATCTTGGTTTCTCATCCATAAAATGAGAAAGTTAGTATTGATCACTGGGTGAAACCTTTTTTTCCTTTTAACCATGGGACCTGGAGTTCTAATGCCATTCAACACAGGACTCTGGTGCAAACAGCAGAGCTCCTCTGCTTCTGAGAGGTAGGGAACCCACACTCTATCTTCTTTCTCTTCTTTTCCAGGGCAGCTCTAAGTGTCTCTGATGGTAAGGCCTGAACCACATTGAGAAACCTCAGGAACAGCCTCATGGAGGAAGTCAGGTGGACTTGAAGGCTAGAAGGATTCTGATGGGTGGAGGTGTGGGAAGGGCACACCAGGCAGGAGGCAGGATGTGAGTAAAGATGCAGAGACAGGGAAGGGCAAGGTTGACACAGGTGCGACCAGCCTGGCTGGAATGGAGGAGGTCTACATGAAAGGAGGTGAAAAGCGCCACCTAAGAAAGAGGTTCCCAGGTGGCATCCATGGGAACTTCACAGGTGCATCGAGGGGTAAAGATGATTTCCACCACAACTGGGAACACATGTCCAGGTTCCTTTCTACAGAAGGGTGGGCTATACCCTGCTGCCAGGGGAAGGGTAAGAACCAGCATCCAGGAAGTAGTAATAATAATGGTATCTACTTCAGAGCGTCGTTCGGAGGGTGAAATGAGTTAGTGTACGGAGCTGTGTCTGGCACATGGGGAATGTTGCATAAGTCTTTGTTAAATATGGTCAGACCAGGGAGGACCCTGAGGTCGCCAAAGTTGTGCATCTTTTCTGGCCTCTGACCTAGCATTGGTAGTGATGGCTTAGAATTTCTCCAGCTTCAGTGCTCGCCCATGATGGTGATTCTGGACATGTGTGCACGCGTAGGGTAGGGAGTGTAGCCGCAGGTGTCTGGCCACTCCCTGACACACACGCACACACGTTCCCTTCCTCATTCCTTTCTCTGTTGCTGGTTTGCTCCTGGCCATCCCACCCTCCAGTGCCCCTGATTTCCTTCCCACCCTTGCCCCAAGCCCACACATTGCTCCCAGCCTCCTCCCTCCCCTCTTCCGGAGAGCCCCTGGCCCGTCACTCACCATAAATCTGTAACTCTGGAGGGTGCGTGTATGGGGTGTGGTGGGGGCCGTGGTGGAAAGGCAGCAAACCAAACCACCCCCAGCTAATGAAAACGGCGATAAATCTCTGTCCATCAGGTTTGTTGTGAGCACAAACATTGCCAAACAAGGGCCCAGATGGCCTGCAGGCCCTCCTCCCCACCGTCTTTAGAGCTTTAAATGGAAATGGATGCTCTTACATCTATTTACTACTTGGAAACGGGGCCGGGGGGATGCCTGAGTCCAGGAGTGCTTGGCCACGAAACAGGGTTGGGCCAGGTGGGAACCCTCTGTGCCCCACACCTGAGCAGGCCTCCTCTGGCCAGTCCCCTACCTCCTCTGCCCCTGCTCCTGGAGAGAGCTCGGGGTGAGCTCCCTTTGACACAGGCCAGCTGTGGGGAGAGGGGAGGAAGAGGCTGCCTTCACAGCCCGGCCTCAACCTGCTCCAGTCCCCAGACACACATCCCGGGGCAGCCAGACCCAGCTCCTCTCTGTTGTTTCCAAAGTTTCCAGAGCTTTCCTTCCTTTCCATCTGGTCAGTTTGAAGCCTACCCTATCTTTCAAGCCCAAGCCAAGCCCCACCTCCTCCAAGAAGTCTTCTCAGCCCTAGTCCTCCTGGACCTCTCCGGGCTCATTCCTACAGCCTTGCCCACTGGGAGCTGCCCAGCGCGGTCATTACTGGAGGTGGACAAGTCTGGGTGTACAGTACAGCTGGGCTTTACCGCTGAGCAGAGGGACCTGGGGCAGGTTAATGTGCCAGCCTCAGTTTCTTACTCTGTAAAATAGGTATAATTATGGCACAGTTGTGAGGAGTAAGTGAAGTGAGTATAGTATGTGCTTATAAAGTGAGGGGCATGAGGGGCACAGTCCAAGAGCTCCGTGTCAGCATTTATTACTGGTGCCACCCACACTGGACAGCACACTTCCCTGTGCCCTGTCTTTTCATGTGCATGTAGGCATGTGTGTTTGTGTGTGTATGTCTGTCTTAGTTTGGGTCCCCTGAAAACAGACTCTGAGACAAAAACTTGAGTGCAGGTGGTTTATTTGGAAGGTGGTCCCTGGAGGCTGGAGGTGGGGAAAGGGGAGGTGAGACAGGCTGGGGAGGGGGAAGAGCCAATGAAGGGCGGGGTGGTTAAGGAAGAGTGGGGGCTTGCTAAAGCACGGTGACGATACCTCACAGAATTGTCCTACAGAGGTCGGGGCAGCTGGGGTATTTTTCCACCCACTCCTGCCCCTCATTAGTGAAAGCTGTCCCTGGCATTTCCCAGCTGTCCTGTGGGCTGAGTAAACCTCGAGTGGGCCCTGCACAGCAGAAACTGTGCAGGTGAGAAGCAGAAAGCTTCCTTGGGTTGGACAATTCCAGGCTCACTGTCCCCTTGCCACCACAGCTTCAGATGAACTAAGAGGCAGGCCTAGGGGATACGGGGTGAGGTACCAAAGGCGTCCTCTGCTGAATTCTCCACTTTTCTATCCCTACAGCCTCCAGCACAGTATTTTGCACACAGTAGGCACACCATAATTATTTATGGACCAAAAGGAGGTTTGGGCTAAGGGATGGGAAAACCTGGAATCTCCCCACTTTTCAGTTTTTTACTCGGTGTGTGATGCTGAGCAAGACACATGACCACTCTGGGCCCCAATCTGCTCCTTCCGTGACACGGCCACATTCTCTGCTTATCCTATGGTCCTGCCGTGGTGAGTTGGAATGGCCTTCGGGGGCTGCTCAGAACAGGGAAGGTGTGGCTTACGACTCTTATGATGGTGATGGCGACAGTGATGACGATGTGGGGTAGGGGAGGTTCCCCAATCCAGGTCAGAGGTGTCCAGTGGCATGTTACTCACACATACTCTACGGTCAAAACACACAGGTGTGTTCCCCTGGCCCTACTGGGATGCCTCCTGTCTCTTCCTATCCTGTGACAACTCCAGATCCTTTATGGATCGAGAAAGAAAAGACCAAAGGGCTTTGAATTCCTGACTCCTCTGTGGGAAAAAAAAAAAAAAAAAACCCAAAGGGGCTTCCCTGGTGGCGCAGTGGTTGAGAGTCCGCCTGCCGATGCAGGGGACACAGGTTCGTGCCCCGGTCTGGGAGGATCCCACATGCCACGGAGCGGCTGGGCCCGTGAGCCACGGCCGCTGAGCCTGCACGTCCGGAGCCTGTGCTCTGCAACGGGAGAGGCCACAACAGTGAGAGGCCCGCGTACCGCAAAAAAACCAGAAAACAAAAAAACAGAAAACCCCCAAAGGGAGCCAAGGGGGTCCAAAGGGATGCTCTGTGGTTCCTCATTTCCAGGTCACCAGGTGGGTTTACCAATGGCTGGTGAATGTAGAAACCATTTAGGGCAGAAGTTCTTCACTTGGGGGCTCTTGGAATCCCTAAGACGCCCATGGATAAGTTTTAGGAGTTGCTAAATCTCTTGAAAACACTTGTAAAATGGAGTGTGTGAGTATATGTGTGCACATGAACTGCTCTATGTCGGTGATCTGGAACTTCCAGTAAATTCTCAAAGGAGTCTATGACCCAAGGAGAGTAGATTTGCTCTACCCCAGATCTCCCATGTCAAAGGGGGAAGACACTGAGGCCAAGACAGGGGACGTGAACTGCCGGGTGACACATATGGAGCCGAAGAAGCCCAAGGTCCCTAACCCCATGGGGCTGTGTGGATCGGTTAGGTCTGCACAACCAGAAATGTGGGCCTGGCTTCCCAGGAGGCTGTGCTAGAACCCATGGCGCGTAGCGCAGTCTCTCCTTGCGCCTGGGGACACAACTCAAAGGCATGATGTCGTCATTATTCCCTGGCGATGAGGGTGGGTGCTGAGGTCTGTTTCCATGGAAAACAGAACAAGAGAAAACCAACCAAAAATGGAAAGAAAAGGAGCCCCCTACTATTGAGAAGCTTGGGTACATTGGCGGGCCTCAGTTTCCAGAGGTGGAAATGGAAATGATAGTCCTTCCTCTCTAAGTTGTGGTAAAGAGTAAAAGAGACCAAGAGAGTGGAAATGGCTCACAAAAAGGCAAGCTGTACACAAACACTAGTAACAATTCTCACAGCAGAGGTCCCGTGAGCACCTGTTTTGCTGCTGGGAGGAAATTGTATACCACCTGAATGACCCAATTCTGGACAACTCTGAAATTCTCCTGCAGGCCCTTGCAGCCTGATGTCAGAGCAAGAGCCCTGCTTTCAGAGTCAAACCTGAATCTGCACCCCAGTTCCATCTCCTGTGAATGAGTGTTACCTTGGACAAATCACTCAGCCTCTTTGGGTCTCAGATCGTCCATCTGCAAAGTGGAGACACACATCTACCTGACGGGGACATTATGAGGATTTGATGAGTCAGTGTAAATGAAAATGTAAATGAAAATACCTGTAACTGTGACTGGCACTTAATAAGTGCTCAATAAACATTTGCTATTTTGTTCCTGTTCTTTGACAGTTAGCAATTTTGCATAGTTTCTTTGTTCACGACTAAGTCTCTGTCTCTGTCTCCCCCACGTCTTCTCCACTCAAATGTAAACTCTGCAGCATAAGGACATGCCTTGTATTCCCCAAGCCTGGCACACAGCGTGCAACAGATATTTGTTAAATGAATGAATGGAAGTAGCAAAGCACGTTCTTAAGGATGGGAAGGAACTCTGACAATGTGAGAACACTCATCAGTCTGGACCAGCCCCAAGAGGGACCCGGAGCTGTGCCAAGAGCCGTATTAAGGATCAAGAGAGTTGGCTTCCGGTCCCAGTTCTGCCACTTAACTGCTGAGCCACCTCGGACAAGTTGCCGCACTCTCTGGGCCTCTCTGTGCTCTCTCCAAAGCATGGGAGCCCTGACATTCCCGGGCTTCCCCCCTCGAGGCTGGCCTCCGAGGAGCTCCGACCAGCTGGGGAGTGTGGGACTGTGGGACTTGGGGATAATTCAGCTACTTCATTAATGACAAGGAAGGAGTAGTGGGAGGAGATGGTGGGAGGTAGCAATCCTGGAAGAAAAATCAACAGAAGGCTGTGGCAGCTGCGGGTGGGGTAGGTTTGGGGACAGCCACACTGGGCTAAAGTGCCGAGCGGCTGTTCGCGCCCCGGGAGCGTGTCTCCTCCGCGGCGTGTGCGCCCGGGTCTCGGCCTGCCCCTCCCTTCCTTGCGCGCCTTGCCAGTTCCCGCCGCCACTGACTTTCTGACTTCTTAACTTGTCAGCAAATCCCAGAGTTAAAAATGCACACGCACCCCGGCCAGCCGCCAGCAGGGCCGTCTGGCCGCGGCTCCAGATGTGGGGCCACCGCGCGGGCCGCCCACCCCGCCGCGCAGACTAAACAATCAGCCTTGGCCGTGAGCGCAGCGCAATTCCAGATGCCGCGTCCCTCGCGCCGCGCGCTAATTGGGCCGCGGGCGCGAGGCTCTGTCAGCGCTGGCCAGGCCCTGCCGGGGGCGGCCTTGGCCCCGGGCCGGTCCGCTTAACTACTTAGGGCGGGGGCGGGGTGGGGAGCAGGAGGGGAATGGAGGGGGGAAAGAGGGAAAGAGAGAGACTCAGAGACAGACAGACACACGAGGAGAGGCCGACAGAAAGGGACAGAGACATTCTCAAAAAGAGAGCTAGAGAGACAAATGAGTGCTAGATTCAGATTTAGGAGACAGAGACAGAAGGGAGGGAGAGAGATACACACAGAGATTGAGAGACAGAGAAACAGAGGCAGGGCCGACTAACACGAGGGTAGAATCAAGAGAGGCACAAAGACGCGGATGGCCGCGAGAACACGGCCCATGAGACCTACGTGTTTACCGCCGGGTCGATGCACGGGTGTCCACCCCTCTTGTTTTAAAGAACCCCATTCTCACATTCACACTTTTTATAATTTCTTCCTAGACCCCGGCGAAGCTGGGGACTGGGCCCGCCGCACGGCCACCTAGTCCTGGCTGTGAGGAACCTGGGGGACTGCGTGGAGGAAGAGACCTCGCCCCAAAGGAACCTGAGCCTTCGAGGGTTCACCCCCAATCCTGGCTGGGAGACTTGGACGCTGCAGGCGGGTGCGGGAGGCGGCTGAGGGGATTTGCCTGTAGGCAGGGGGACACCCGGACTGACTCCAGCAGTGCCCCTCCTCCACCAGGCAGCTACTCCGGCGGCACCCTCCTTTCCCTGGAGCCCCGGGGCCTCCTCCGGGCTCCAGAGACGGGGGATGGCAGGTTAAGCCGAGGCCCAGGGCAGGGAAGCCCACCGGGGACCACCCGGGGGAGCCCCCCCCAGCCTCGTGTTCCGCCCACGCCGGGAGGCCCGGGCGCCCCGGGGGTGAGCGCGGAGGGCAGTGCGGCGGCTCCGCGGCTCTTGGCGGCCCCTTTCTGACAATCTTTCCTTTGTTTGTTTTCTTAAATCTGGGAGGCCCGAATTCCTGCCGGATTCCGTAGGTTTCACTCAGGAAGGAGGCGCCCCCACCCCCTCTCACGTCGGGCCCGGCTGCAGGGGGAAAGGCAGGTTCTTCCCGTAGGCTCGCGGCGCGCAGCCCCGCGGCCCCGGGCAGAGCGAGCGGGCGCCGGGCGCGGCGGAGAGTCCCGGGCGCCCTGCCCGCGCGCGCCACCGCGAAGCCCCGCCGCAGGGCCACCGGCGGCCTCAGCCGAGAACATTAAAAAAAAAAAAAAAATCAAACCAGGAAAGTTTAAAAAGGTACAAAGAGCAGCTCTCTCCCTCCACCCCCACCCCAGTCTCATTCCACACCCCTGCACCTCTCACACTCCCCTCTTTTTTTTTTTTTTTTATTTTGGTCTCCAAACTTGAGCCTCATTAATTTCCAAAAAAAATTTCCCCCAATAAAAGGCAAACATGGAAAGAAAAACAAACTATTAGAAAATAGAGGAGGGAGGAAATGTTATTTAAAAGGTTAGCAGACCGCATCATTTTCCAATGATATTATATACTCCCAGCAGTATCCAAAATATATATGGGCCGTGGGCCAAGAATGTAAAAAAAAAAAAAAAAAAGAAGGAAAAAAAAAACTTGAAAAAAACCCCTCACTTAGACACAACATCTGGACCTGGGAGCGAACAAACCCCCCATTTATCACACTTAATCCTCCAATGAAGCAGTCGACAGTTGACTTCTGTTTTGCTAATTTAGCTGCTTTCAAGCGCCGGCCCAGTCCAGACCGGGAATTAAGTGTCACTTGTGGAGGGCCTCCCTTGTCCCCCGCCCGTCTTAGCTCCCTCCCTCGCCCCGGTGGCCCTCAGATAGGGAAAAAAGACCATTAAAGAAGAAAGAAACTTTTTATGAATCGCCTTTACGTCCGCCCACTCGGGTCAGTGAAAACCTCCATTCTGACCTCCTTCTGCCCCTCCCCGGGCCCAGCACCCTGACATCCACTTCCTTGGTGACACACGCCCACCGACCAGCTAGCTGCCTCCCCCCTCAGACTGGCGTATCAGTGGCAGCAGCTGGTCACCCCGCTTGCTCACCGGTTGCTCCTCGGGTTCACTAGGTGCTGCCAGCCTGGTGCCTGGCAGTGCCCAGTGGCCTGGCAGCCTGACCCTCAGGCAGGGGTAGAGCACAGCAGAGGGAGGGCCGTGGTGCTTGGGCAGCAGGGGGCCTCCATTCTCCCCTAGAAGTGGATGGAAGGCAGGAGGCCCCGAGGTGGAGGTCATGGGCCAGCAGCATTTGGAGACAATGGGATCTTGTGAGGGCACAAGCAGGAGAGAGAATGAATCAGGGAGAGTGTATCATTTGAGGATTAGTCAATAAATTCCTGGGACTCTGGCCCATGGTGCCAGAGGCCTGGGTGGCCGGAAGTGCAGACTTCCCTTCTCAGTAACTTTCCTCCCTGCCCCCCATTCCCTGCCCCCGCCCCCCCAACCCCCAAGGCCTCTGTGGGTCTCTCTCCTCACCTCTCTCTGTCCATCTCTTAGTCTCCAAGCCTCCTTTCCTAGACTTTGGAGCCCAAGGCACAGCCATTTGCCATTCCCCTCCCCTCTTGCTGGGGATAGCTGTGCAAGGCAGCAGCGAAGGTTACAGGTTTAGGGGACAGTCCTCAGGGACCTGGAAACAGAAGAGGCTGGAGCGTGTGCCCCACTCTAGCCTGCTACTGCTCTTCACTCAGATCCAGCCCACCCCAGCCCCCAGCTCTGAGTCCTGGCAGAGTCCCCAGGAACAACCTGCACTCATGAAAGAGGCCCCCACCACCCTGAATTCCAGTCTTCTGCAGACTCTCATGGTGGTCTGGCGGGGCCTCAGACTTCTTGGGGAGAGACCATCAGTGCTGGCCCTATCCAGAGGCAGTCCCAAACCTCCTGGTCCCCCCCTCCAGGGCCCACAAAAGCATCCTCCTTATGGACTGTACTCATTCCAGTAGGCATCCATCAACAGCTATTGTAGGCCAGGCAATGTGCTAGAGTCAGGATATGGAGATAGAGGAGGATCCTCGCCTCTGGGGGCTTAAGCTTCTACCGGGCCCTATTTTCTGTTACTATGGGGATATTACCCAGCTATCCTCATTCAAAAAGCAGTCATTGAGCACATGCCCTGTGCCAGACACTGTGCTAAGCCCTGGGGATCTGGAGATGATAGAAGACCATTTGTGTCTTTAAACTTGTCAGGGAGAGAGACATGCCAACAATTAATTCTAAGACAAGGCAGAAAGTAAGAGCCTAAGTGAGGCATTTATAAAAACTTCAGGGTGTGCCCAGTGGAGAGGCTGACTTACCCTGGCTGGGATGGAAGGAGGGTACGACGGACTGCAGGGTGGTGGTGGTGGGGCCTCATTGCTCTAGCTCTTGAAGCTCATCCTAGGGGTAGTACACCTAGTGCTTAAGAGCAAGGGGTCTGAAGCCAGACGGTATGGCTCGACTTCCTGCTCTGCCACATCAGCTGTGGGATCTAGGATTTCTTGGCCCCTTTGATCCTTGGTTTCATCATGTGAAAAGTGGGACTGACAACAGTAGCTGCTTTGTGAGGGTCCAATGAGATAATCCAGGGCAAGCTGCTGGCGTATAGTGAGCTCTGGATGAATGTCCACTTTAGTTGTCTTTCTTCCAAAGGGTGTGGATGGACCATCTCGCAGCCTCCCTGCCATCCTCCCTGTGGCCTCTTTCTCCAGCCTGAGGACCTGGCGCAGTGCTGGGTACACAGAGTAAATAGAAAACCTGTCAGCTCTTGGCTCAAGTGACACTAGGTAGAAAATACTGTGCACAGTGGGTGGTGGACCTAGATGTGCCATCTCTTCCCTCTGATACCTGGCCATGGACTGGGTGAGCCATAATGGACTGGGTGAGCCACCCAGAGGATCCCCTGAAGCCCTCTTTCCCGGCTCAGCAGAAAGTCAAGAAATGTGTTTTGGCCTGGAGCCACTATTCTGTGACTCTGGTTTGAGTTCAGACCTGACTTGCTATGTGTCCTTGGGCAAGACATGTCCCCTCTCTGGGACTTAGATTCCTTATAGGTAAAGTGAGTGAATGCTTTCCAAGCTCCGTTGTAGCCCTGCTTCTCCTTTGAGCTGGGGGAGCCTCCTCTTCCTTTCTGGAGGCTGCTGCTGTCATCTGAGGGTGTGATTTCTACTCCACTTCTCGCCTGCCTCTTGGCTTTTCTCAGTGATATCCCCCATTTCTCCCGTCTTGCTTCCCTCAGCCCTTCTCTTCTTTTTCTCTCTCCTCCTCTTCCCCTGCCACAGTCCCAGGACCTAGAGAGTGTGTGGATGAACTGACTTTTTCTCCAGGTTTCCCCCTCCCACCTCTACCCAGCTTTTTGATCCCCAAACAGAATCTGGGCCTGAGGAGCTATGCCTCTCCACCTGTCCTCCTGGCTGGAAGTCTATCACTAATGGCTTTGGTGGTGCCCTGATCCGTGACCTCTGACTTCTGAAAGAGTGGAGAATGGCATCCTAGCTGGACCAAGAAAGTGCCTAATATGGGTCTTCTGTCCCCAGGGACTGGCAGGCTCTGTATTCCCACGCTGCCTTCCCCCCAGAATCCCAGGCACGGGGAAGGGTGCAAGAAAGGAAGCCTTTTCTAAGTCTGCTGACTCTCAGCCCCCAACCCACCTCCTCCACGAGATGCCATCTTCCACCTCTGAGGCTGGAAGAAGCCCTTCCTTTATGGAGGCCCATGTGCCTGGAGGTTATTATTGTCCCCAAGGAACCACTTATTATTGTCAGGAACCATTTCTGGAGAGCCTACTATGTTCCAGGTACTGTGCTCTGAGCCCAGAGGAGGTATCTGTGTTGGGGTAGAAGGGAGCGGGGTAGGACAAAGGCTGGGGGGTATGCCGCTGCCAGGCTGAGGCTCGGGGGCAGAGGGTTTGGCAATGCCTGTGCGTGGGACCAGTTGGAGTGGCACCTGAGATGGAGCCAGGTCCTGGAGGCAGGTAAACAGGATGCTGTGTGCTGGGTGTGGTGGAAGAGGAGGGGGGACATGGTGGGGGCAGCACAATGGGCTACTGTTGCTCTGGAGTCACTGTCACTCCTGGACTCTGGGCTTCCCCTTCCTCTCCATCACCCTCCCACTGGGCGATACAAATGTCAAGATATATGGAAGATGAATTCAGAGTCATCTGCTTTTGGCCCCCTCTGCTCTCACCTAGATCGCAGTGGACCAAGATGATGCGGTAGATGCTGCATGGCCCAGGCCTTCTTTATAATTTTCCCCAGCTAAGGAGGGAACAAGGAGGGAGCATCTGGTCACTGGGAGGTGGTTGACAGAAATGAGATCTAGCCAAGTCTGGTGACTGGGCCCTGGCCTCAGCTGGGTCACTAGCTAGCTACGTCTGTCCTTGGGAAAGTCACATAACTGACCTAAAACTCAGTTTACTCATCTGTAAAATGGGCTAACGGTGACCCTTGCCCTGTCTTCCTCACAGCATGATGTGGTGTTGTGAAAACACTAGACCTTGTCAAGAGCTGTACACAGGGAAGAGCTGACTGCTTCTGCCTCTGTTGTTACTCTGCTGCAAGACCCCTTCTGCCTGACAAAGCTCCCCTTCTGAGGGTAGGAGTAGGGAAAATTGATGACTGTCCATGTGGGACTATTGAGAGATCTAAGGACAGGAATGAGGATTCAGATTCTCAAGGTATTCAGCCAACCAGTCTTCATTCAATTAACCATTCAATTCATTCAATTAACAAATTTTTTTTTTTTTAGTTTCCTCTCTAAGCCAAGTACTTTGAAACTCTGGGCCTTCAAAGATGAACAAGGTATATCTTCTGTTCTCGGGGAACTCCTAGTCAGCTGGGGGAGGCCGAAAACATACACATACACTCACACACACACACACACACCATTAATATATAATAATAACAGCTAATATTGATTGAGCATTTACTATGTGCCAGGAATGGCTTAAGCATTTTACATGCATTAATTATACAATCATTCTGATTCTGAAGATGAGACAATTGAAGCCCAGAGAAGGTAAGCATCTTGCCCAAAGTCACACAACTAGTAAGAAATAGAGCCAGGATTTGATTCCAGGTACTCTGTTTAGAGCCTGGGCTCTTAGCCAGTACATAGTACACACAGCATACATGAGCCTACACAAACAAGAGTGAAAGGAGAGTTAAGAGAAGATTGGGTTGAGCCTCTGAAGGAAGAGAAAGGGGAGTAAAGATTGACTATTGTCTACTTCCACTAGGACAGGACAAGGTGAAACGGGCTTGACTTACAATATCTCAGAGAAGGGGGTCCTGGGATGCGTTTTTAAGGCAGGAGGCTGAGTCGGTCTTTCTTGAAGACAGCAGAGAGATTTCTGATTGGGATAGATTCCCTGTCAGCCCTCTGCTTGTGGTCCTTTCCAGCCCAAAACTGGGAGGGAGAGCCCTCGGGAGGTTCCTGGTAGACGAATGTGACTCCTACATATAAATGGAGCCACACCCCCACCCCAACCCAGAGCCTGTTGGGCCCCTTGCTGTTTCTCTTGCCTGTAGCTGCTGGTGAGCTGGGAGGAATGAAGTAGGACTGAGTGTTCTAGGAGGTATTGCTTTGGGAACAAGTGATGGAAACCTAACTCCAAGTAGTTTAAGCAAAAAGAAAGGATTTCTTGGCTCAAACAAGCAGGAAGAACAGGACTGGTATATGCACATGCACACACGTGTTGGGTGGGAGCGGAGGGAGAGTTTAGAGATCCTCAGGCCTTAGAAGATACCATCAGCTTTCACTCTTCTATTCTTTCTTGATCTCATCCATATCTTGGCTATGTTGTTTGGTGTGTGAGAGCCTCTTTTTCTCCCCCTACTGGGAATGGGGGAGGAAAGGGAGGTCAGGGCTTCTTGTCTGTCAGAGGACAAGGAGAGGTGGGTAGAAGAGCATGGCAACAATTTCATGCTCACATCTCAGAGAAAAGAGAACATCTGTCACTCTCAACTCCCTCTGTCTATAAAATCCTAGGGGAGGACTCCTATTGGCCTAGCTTGGGTCATGTGTCTACCTCTTAGACAAATCAAGTGGCTAGGAAAATGGTGTGCAGTGATTGGCTAGGCCTGGCATATGTGCCCACCCTTAAGTCAGGAAGGGTGGAGAATTATGACTGGCAGCCCCATAGAATGGCATGGAATGAGGGAGCAGCTGTTCTGTGAAGGAAAGAGGTGCAATCACCACAGTGAACAAGGCAGCCAGGCAGACACAAACAACAAATGCCCCCCCACCCCCGCCACGGGGGACAGAGGAAGGAATAAAATAGACTTGGCATTTCTTCTTGGAGCTTCAAATTTTAGCCCAAGATTTTTGAGGAAAAGTTTTTAATGACATTTTAAAACATTATTTTTATTTATAACACACATAGCTATGATATGGAGTAAAATTTAAAGCTCATATAGACTTCTAAGATAAAACAGAAGATACCCCAAAATGGGGGGCTTGTAGCAAGCTACAAGCTCTTTTCCTTATCCAACCCCCTCCCACTCCTTGTGTATTTTTTCTAGCTTCTCTGATGTTAAGGATGGAGATGGTATGGAAATGGGGTTGGAAATTTGAGTTGCACTAGGAATGGAAATAACATGGATTTTGGAGCCAGAGAGATGTGGCTTAAAATCTTGCCCTGCCATTTTCTTACTGAGTCTGTTTGCTCCCCTGTAAAATGGATACATCGATGCCTGCTTGCGAGAAGGGAAGTGATTAGAAGTGACCTAATAATGAAACACCCAGCCCAGCATCTGGCTTGAAGGAAGACACTTTGTAAATGTCAGCTGTCACCTCCGTCCTTCCTGTGTCTGCAGGCTCTCGAGGCCAGCTCTGGCAATCCAGGGCCCAGGGAGTAGGGAAGGGGGCCCCCCACTCATGGCCCCCAGCTAAACCCCTGCTGCTCCTGGCAGAAGCCTTATAGCTCTGTCCTCTCGGGAGCTATAACCATAGACATGAGTGTGGTGATAACTGGCTTTGCCACCTGGTAGACACTGACTAGGCAATTAATCCTTTACTAGTGTAGACACAACATCACCCTCCAAGGGGGAATTCACTGACCCACGTTCCCAAAGCTCCTTGTGCTAACTTCTTTTATGGTTCATATTACCAAGCACTGCAATGATGCACTTACCTGTTTATATGACTCCTGCTGCCACCAGGAGTCAAGAATTTGTGAATTCTAGGAGACAGGAATTGTTTTCTCCAACCCTGTACCTCCAGTGCTCAACACGGAAGTTAGCATGGAGTAGGGGCCCAGTGACTGTTTGGTGACTTAGTGAAGAAACAAATGGATGGAGCTGCAGCCCTGGGTTGCTTTTTTGTCCAAGGATTGTGTTACCCCCAATTTACTGAGCCATTAAGATGTATCAGGCATATACTAGGGCTCTTTCATTGTTCTTTCATCTAATCCCCCAAACAACCCCGTGTCACAGGGACTATAACTTGCCCCCATTTTAAAGATGAGAAACTGAGGCTCAGAGGGTTAAATTACTTGCCCAAGGTCATCCAGCCTGTTAGCAGTGGCACTGGAATGCAAATCCAGTTCTGTCAGACGTCAAAGTCAGGGAATAAACCTCTACATGCTTCTGTCTTCCATCCCAGGTCGTACTGAGGTGTCCAGAGAAGAGGGCCATGGTACAGAGAACCCCCCAGGAATGAAGCTGAAATGGGGGGTCCTTTAGAGAGAGCAAGGGTTGGTGATCAGAGAGGCCACTGGCTTTGGTAGGGGAGAGGGGAGGGGAAGGGGGAGCTCTTGGGGGCTGGAGGTCATGGGGAAGTTCAAGGGGACTTGGGTCTGGGGAGAGGGAGGAGGTGTCAGGGCAGGGTCTCCGCCTCAGAACTGGCTGGGGCTGGGAGTCAGCCCTTTCAGGTTGTTTTCTAGCTGGATTGGGGGGTGTTTAATATTAATAGTAATGACTGTGGCGGGAAGATAATAGGCCTCAGTCAGATTAGAAGGGGGTAAGCGCTTATCTCTGGGTGCTGAAGACACATGTCTTTCACCTGCTCCTTTAATATCCCCCCTCTTTCATTCCACCGCCCACCCCCTCCCACCAGCCTAGAACAAAAGGGGTATTATGGGCCGGGGTGTTTTCAGGCTGCAGCCAAGGAGACCTCCCCTTCCCCCTCCACTCCCCCGGTACACCCCTCCCCAAGTCTGAATGAGGCTTTTTCCTCCCATAAGAGATTAGCTCCGTTTGACAAGGCAGTGAACTTTGGGAGGGGTGAGTGGGGGTCTCCTCCGGGAGCCTCCAAAGTGCAGCCCTAACGAATACTGCTGGAGAGAGACCCCAAGAGACAGCCCTGAAGACAGACAGACAGATAGACAGATAGAGAGACACAGAGCAGACAGGGCATTGAGGTAGAGTTAGACTCTGAGACACAGGAACACACACACACACACACACACACACACACACACACACACACACACACTTGAGGATGTTGGGGAAAGAGAGGAGAGACAGGGGAGGAGAGACAGAGAGGGAGACAGACACACAGACATCCACCAAGAACAAAGAGGCAGAGAAACACACACATACACACTTGTCACCAGACAGACTGACCCAGAGAGACAAAGGCAGAAAGAAAGATGGGGGACAGAAGATGTAAGGACGGAGACACCAAATAAATAAATGAGGAAGAGGAGAAGAAAGGAAATGAAAGAAGAGAAGATGAAACTTGCAAGAAGCAGGGGGAAAAAGGAGACTTCGGAGAATTGCACGGGGACTGCTGGGCTTTTGACCTTCCCTGGGGCTGGCTCTGCTGACCCTGGCCTTGGGTCAGGGCCAGTCTGGAGCGGGTGTTTTTATAGCTTGGGAGGACTAGGGGTGGAGATGGAGCAAGGGCAGGAGGAGACATGGAGGAGAGAGGGAAAGAGAGACAGACTGGGAAACAGGCCCAGAGAAAAAGCTAGTGAGTTGGAAAGGTAATGGACAGAAAATGCCAGTGAATTGCCTTGGTAAGGTAGCTCCCAGCCTCTGATGGGTGTGATCAGGTGTGAAGGTGATGGGCTGGGGGACGGGGCTCTGAGGAGGCTGCTTCTTATTTTTTAAATATTGATATATGTCGTGAATTTTTAAATTTATTTATTTATTTATTTATGGCTGTGTTGGGTCTTCGTTTCTGTGCGAGGGCTTTCTCTAGTTGTGGCAAGCGGGGGCCACTCTTCATCGCGGTGCGCGGGCCTCTCACTATCGCGGCCTCTCTTGTTGCGGAGCACAGGCTGCAGGCGCGCAGGCTCAGTAATTGTGGCTCACGGGCCCAGTTGCTCCGCGGCATGTGGGATCGTCCCATACCAGGGCTCGAAGCTGTGTCCCCTGCATTGGCAGGCAGATTCTCAACCACTGTGCCACCAGGGAAGCCCGAGGCTTCTTTTGATATCATGTAAGAAGAGGATCCATCCCTTCTGCTGGTGGCAAGATGGAGAGAGGAGGAAAACCAAGGGCCACTTCCACCGCTATTAAGAGTCCCAGCCCCACTCCATGTCGGAGAGTCGGAGAGCTCTGATGGCATAGTAGTGAGGGAGCCAGGCTGTTGGACCCCAAGAGTCCTGGGTCCAAATCCTTGCTCTGCCTCTACCTGACTTCAGGTAAAGGACAAATACATCTTAGCCTCCCTTTCCCCATCTACGGAATGGAAATAAGAAGAGTATCTCCCTCAAGGGTTGTGTAAGGCTCAAATTAGGACAAGGTCTTGGCACCATCGAGACCCAGAGTAAAGACTGATATCTATTGGCTACTTGCTATTTGCAGGCCCTGTTCTGAACAATCTTTCAAATATTATCTCATTTAAATCTGAGAACAGCCTCTCCAAGATCTAGCTGGAGAACACGGCAAATCACAATCCAGTCAGTGGTGGAGTTACGATTTGGTCCTGGCCAGCTGGGGGTTGTCCACCACTGCCCCCGACACTCCCGTCCTCGTTAAGAAGAGACACACAGTCCCCATCCCCACCATCCAGAAGGAGCTGCACTGACTTTTCAGGAGGAGAAGCTGATTTTTATGTATCCCAAGGGGCTTGTGGTTCCTGCTGGTGGAAGGGCAGGAGAGGCAGAGGTACGCTGGTAACTTCCACAGCCGGCTCTCCGGGAGGGAAAAGGAGTGCTCGCCAATTTCCACGGTGTAAATACTCCCGCCATGGCCGGCTGCAAGCTATGAGGGTGACCTTGACTGGATGGCAATGGGAAAGAGTTGCCTGCAATCTGCCTGGGTGAGCTGAGTAAGTGGGGCCCAAGTTGCCTGTGCAGAGAGAAGATGACTTCTGTGTACCCCTTTTTCCCCTGGGACCTTCCTGCCTCGTTCAGGAGAGAAAGGGCACCTGGTACCCACACTCCGTGCTCATGCCAGGGGTTGAACAGAAGATTCCAAACCAAGGGCATATGCTACGGAATTTGTATAAGTTCAGAAGTGGGAAGGGAGTGTCGGGGGCTGGCTGCGGAGGGGTGTCTGTTTTGTGTATCCCTCTGTCCTCCGCGGCTGGAACTCCTAGAGGACAGGACCGCCTCTTCTCCTCCCCCTATCCTTGCCCCCTTTCCCCTCCCAAGTGCCCAGAACACCCCTCTAGGTGCTAGCGTGAGCTAGTGTGCAGTAACAACCGTGCTCGGGGTGGGGTGGCAGCAAAGGCCTGTGGTCCCCCCTCCTCTGGGCCCTCCAGGGTCTTCTATGAAACCAAATACTCCCCCCAGTCGCCCACCCGGACACCTGACTCCCTCCTGGGGCCCTCTCAGGGTGCAAGCCGTTTCCTGTCTGGGTCTTGGTAACCCCCTGAAATCCCGGCCTCCCTCCCCCGATCCCTTCCAAATGCTTATTAAGCCGTTTGCAAATCCAGGGCTGAACTGAGCGGCGTGAGTTTAATAAAGCAGAAGACAGATGCCATCCATCACGGGGGCCCCGGGGGTGGGGGGGATGCGGTGAGCTGATGGGCGCACACCCTTCTGGCCGCTTCTAGGTCAGCCAGCCACACAGGATGGGGTCCTGTGGTCCCCATCAGGACCACTTCCTGGCTGCATGTAGCTACTCTTTAGGTCACATGCCTGCCATGAATCCTGTTGGGACCATGGCTCCCTGTGGACAGAGAGAGTGTCTGGGAATTGAGAGAGGGGGCAGCCCAAGCCGGCATTCCACATGGATATCTGTAACAGGCAGGGCGCAGACTAGGATACGAATTTAAGTGGGGACCCGAAACCTCAGTAATCAAGATAAATGATATTTTGATGTAATATTTTAAAAAAATCAGAAGCAATGCCAAAACATCCATGATGAGCAAAATAGCATAATTTTGAATAAAGACAGTCCGTTTTACCAATTGCCCTGTTGCCTCAGTATACAGTATGAACCATTGCGGCACTGAGAGCAGACACCCCAAACTCAGAGGGTTCAAAAGCAAATTCCTGACCTGCCCCTACACCTGCAACTTTGAGAGTCTTCCCACCTCAGGAAGGGCAACTCTGTCCTACCAGTTGCTCAGGACAAAAAAATTGGAGTCATCCCTGATTGCTCTCTTTCTCTCATATCTCACACCCAAACTTTAGGAAATCAGGTTGGCTGTAATTTCAAAATACATCTAGAATTCGATGACTTCTCACCACCTCCACTGCTGTGCTTCTGGTCCCATGTCACCCCTCGCTCAGCATCCCCCACTGGCTCGCATTGCACTGGGAGTGAAAGCCCTTACAACAGCCATGGCGCCCGACGTGATCTGCCGCCTTCCCTTCTCTGACTTGCCTCCTATTACTTATTCTCTCCTTTGCTCCCTGCACTCTGGGCACATTAACCAGCTAAGCACATACCTGCCTCAGGGCCTTTGAACTTGCTGTTCCTCTGCCTGGAACACTCTTACCCCAGATATCCACACGTTTCCTTCCCTCAGCTGAGGACTGTTCAAACATCACCTTACCACTATATCTAAAAGAGCATGCTGCTGCCCCCATGGTCCTCCCTATCCCACTTGCCTTGCTTTTTTCCCCTTTTTTTTTGGAGGGGGGCAGGGTTTGTCTCTAAGTCCCCATTGTGACCACAGTGCCTGGCATTAGAGACACCGTTAATGCTGTCTGCCAGCCCCACCTTTGAACAGAAGGCTCTCCACTGAAAGTGTTTCCTCCTGCCTAAGCCTCTGATCCTTGTCTTGTTCCAAGTCCTACAAAAGGCACCTCCTCCAGGAAGCCTGGCTCTGGACCAAGGGTGTGGAGACTTGAGTCAGAACTGTGGTGTCACAATAAGGACTCTGAACAAGGAGAGCAGCCCTGGGATTCAGCCCTGCTCGGGGCTGACTCACTGTGTGTCCTTGGGCAAGTTACTTCTCCTCTCTGGACTTATGGTCCTCCTTTAAAAAGGGTTTGGACCAGCTTCCTTCTATCTCTGACCTTTGAAGATTTTAAAGTCTTTCCTGAGAGCCTAATGTGGTCTCTGAGGTCAGAGTGTCTGGGCTCAAATCTTGGTACCACCGCTTCCTAGATGGGCCAATTAGATGTTCCAGGCTTCTTTTGTTGCATCTGTAAAATGGGGACCATTATGGGCCCCTCCTCACAGGACTGTTGCAAAAATAAAATGAGAGGATGAGTGCATTCATGTTCAATGACTCAGAAAGCACCTAAAATACTCCAGAAACGTTAACTGGTTTCATTACTATTAGTAGTAGAGTAATCGTGGAGAATCCTAGAGTCTTCTAATTGGTTTTTTGTATTTTACCAAATTCATATACTTATAAAGAGCAGCAGCAGCAAACCTTTCATCCCCAGGAAATAAAAAGGCTGAGAAGTGGCCAAGGGAAGCCGGCTCTCAGCTTCTTGCCTCTGGACTGTCCTGGCTTCTCTCATGCCAACCAAACTGTCAGTGGCCCACACCTTCCTCCAAGGGGCTCCCACCCCCTACCCTCTGCTCCCCAGCCTCCTCCCTCCTGCAGCCCCTGGTCCCAGCCTTCCCCACCCTTGTCCCCTGAGCCAGGCTCTGTATCCCACAAAGACCCAGGCTGGCTGTGGCTCGCCTTCCACACCCAGATGCAGGAGGCTGCGCGGGAAGCCCTGCCTGGGGCTGGGCCAGGGGCCGGCTCAACATCTGGTATCAATTACCAACGGTGGCTGCGGAGTAGGCTCCTCTGCCTGCCACTCACCTATCTGCCAGGGTGACAGAGGAGATGGGAAAAGGTTTTCACAGCTGGAATAAATTGAGGGGAAGTGCAGGGGGAGGGTCAAAAAGAGACAAAAAACAGCACTGAACTCAAGATGGAAGAAAGACAGTGTGAGGGAAGGTAATGAAGAAAATATGTGTGAGCATGCCTGCGTGTGTGTGTGTGTCTGTGTGTGTGTGAGCACGCCTGCGTGCGTGTGTGTGTATGTGAGCACACCTACGTGCATGTGTGTATGTGAGCACACCTGCGTGTGTGTGTGAGCATGCCTGCGTGTGTGTGTGTGAGCATGCCTCCG
>NW_021703780.1:33527081-33553013 GCF_005190385.1 Monodon monoceros
GTGTGTGTGAGCACGCCTGCCTGTGTGTGTGTGAGCATGCCTGCGTGCGTGTGTGTATGTGAGCACGCCTGCGTGTGTGTATGTGGGCATGCCTCCGTGCGTGTGTGTGTGAGCATGCCTGCGTATGTGTGTGTGTGAGCATGCCTGCGTGTGTGTGTGTGAGCATGCCTGTGTGCGTGCGTGTGTGTGTGTGTTGGCAAGTCAGCCAGGGTATTTTATTTAGTGTTATTTAGTATTTTATTTATTGTGGGGGGCATTGCCTGCTTCTACTGAAGACTGGGCAGAATCCCTATTTGAGATCTCCCAGTAATGAGAGGTAAGGTGGGATGAGAAGGGGGAACAGGGAAGACGGGAGGGTGAGGACGGACCAGGAGGTACCTGCTGAGGGGGCCAGAAAGGGGACAACAGAAAAATATGGCCCTTGGAAGAGAAGGAAAAAGCCGAGAGGCCCAGAAGACACCGTGGCCTTGCTCCCAGCCCACCGCCTGGTCCCCTGGATCAGGCTCGAGAACCTGTGCTCCTCTGGGTGGGGGTGACAGCTGGGGGGGGGCTTCCCTCCCCCTCCCCCACCTGCTGACTCCACAAGGCTTCCCCATCCCTCCCTCCGTCCCTCCCAGCCCCCCACACCTCTGAGGCCAGGCCTCAGGAATTCCCCTCCTTCCCCATCTGCTCCCCATTGACACGATGGCGCTTTCAATTGCCCACTCGTTAGTCACCAAGATCTTTCCCCTGGACCAATGCACCGCCCCCCCCAAAGCTGTCTAGCTTCCACTGAGCCAGGGCCAGAGGGGTCCCGACCCCCCATTAGGCCCCTGTTTGCAGAGAACTCTTCTGTAATAACCTGGTCAGAATGCAGGGGCGGAGCCCCTCCAGAGGCCCTCCGAGTGTGTTGCAAGGGGCTGGGGGCAAGCGGCCCACTTTAGGCAGCTGACGGCCCTTCCTAATACTACCCCTGTTGAGTCCATAAAAGCCCCCTCTAGCGTTACAGCATTTGAGAGACTATTAAGTTTTAAGGCCTCGGACCTCCGGGGAGGAGGCACATTTACACGGGTGGTTTGTGGGCTCTGGGTCGCTGTGGCAGCCAGGAGACTGACTGGGGCTGAGTTTGACGGCCCAGGCCTTGGAAAGTGGTGGGCAGGGGCAGGGGAGAGGGTGGAGGGCCAGCGTGGGGCCCGAGATCCCGCTCTCTCCCTCTCTCTGTGCCTGGTCAGTGGCTCTCAAACTGTTGGAGGGGTAAGTGGGGAGAAGACAGGGCTTTTCCCCAGGAGATAAGGAGGGTTGAGGGACTCTGGGCCTAAACGAGAGACACTCTGTCTCCCATCATCCTCTGGGCCAGTTTGTGGCCCCCAGGGTCGCCCCACTCTGGCCCCCTTTCCCGACATCTCCCGTGGAGGATGTGGCAGCCATGCTTCCCCCTCCGCTCTGCTGCCTCTCTCCTCTGGAGGCTGGGGAGTTGGCATCCTCCCCACTTGTCCTAGGCCCTCTGCACCCTCAGGCCAGCCCCGAGGCAGTCCTGGCAGGCGGAGAGCCCCCCCCCCCCCCCCCGGGAGCAGAAAATCTGTGTTTGAATCCAGGCCCTGCCATGTATGAGCCCCGTGACCTTGGTGCTATTCTTCCGGCCTCAGTTTTCTTACCCATTACCAGAAGGGGTTGGACTAGATCATTCCTGAACGTGCACCAATTCTCTGTGTCTAACTTCACTGCTCTGTGAGAAAAGGAGTGACTATTAGATTCAAGTGAAAACTCAGCACATTTAGAATAATAGCTGACATACCTGAGCGCTCACTAGGCACTAGGCGTTTTACGGGTAGCCTCTCATTACAACGACCCTCTGCTGTGGCGATTATTCGTTCCCCCTTTGCCAGTGAGGACACCGAGGTTTTGGGAGACAAAGTGCTGGCTCTGGGCTGACCAGATCTAGGGCCTGTGGCTCGGCTCCACACTAGTCAGCCCACTGCAGGGCCCTGACCACCTGTTAACCCGTTAGGTGGTAGTCTTGTGTAGGAGGACTCGGGATATAGATGGTGGAGAAAGGACAGCCCTCTAGCTGTTCTCAATACCCGCGCACACATTCTCTGGGCCACCGCCTCTGAGCCTCACTTTCCTCCTCCGCACCTCGGAGATGCTAATGAAATGAACAGTGCCCACCCCAGCGGCTGCTGAGAAAGAGCGATGGAGAGCAGGCCCTGAGCACGGGGCCGGCCCACACAGAGGGCCCCTTCCTTGTTAGTTACCCCTGTCAGCGTCACTGCCATCCTGACAGGTTGCAAGACCCCTGCTTCAGTCAACTCTCGAGGAAAACCAGCCAGAGACAGTCCACGTGGGGGGTCAGCGCAATGCAGTCGGGAGGTGAAAGGAGGCCAGCCAGCCCTGTCACCAACCCTCCACCTGCCTCTCTTTTCCTAAAGCCTGCAATTTGGAGATAATAGTAATAATAACACCACACATTTGGAGAGCCCTCTCTTTAGCATTTCAATTCAATTCTGCAAATATTGACTGTGTGCTGACCACGTGAGGAGCCTTCACATCGATTACCTTCTCCTAATTGGCCAACCCCTCCCCTCGACCCTGGCACACACGTGCCTCCACACACAAACCCATGTATGCACGTGTATGCACACGTGCACGCAGATGTGAGCACAGGCACCTATCACATACACGCAGGGCTGCTGCTTGCCCTCTCCCTCCTCTCTCAGCCTTCATATACGTTTTACCCTTAATTTAGGACATTCACCTTAAACTCTAAGACTCTCAGCAGGCTGGGACCCTGACCTCCTAAGTCACTGTGCAGAGGGTGGTTGGGCAGGATGGTAGGAAGGCACTGAGCTGGGTGATTAGCACATGGACCTGAGAGTCAACCAGCCCCAGTTCAGATCCCTTCTCCACTGCTCAGCAGTTCAGTGTCTCCGGGTGAGTTGCTTAATCTTTTTGTGCCTCAGCTTCCTTATCTGTAAGACGGGGAGGGTGATAGTAGCCACCTCATAGGGTCATGGAGGATTAACAGGACAGCACACCTGGCCGGTGTACCAGGGGCGATGGTGATGAGGGTATGATGACAGATGTGTCAGCTGGTCTAGTGGAGAGCTGATTCCTCAGATAATGACATCTGAGTATCATTGTGAGGGATCCCAGCTAAAATATATTTTCCCTTATCAGTCTGCGATCAATGCCACTATCAGTATTGTGGGTTAAGGTATTTATCCTTTATTTAACTACGCCTGGAATTCCATAGCTTATCATCGTCATGTTTAGCAGATCCCTTATAATTTGACTCTAGCTATGGGATGGTGCCCCTTTCCTTCTTTAGAAAACATCTCTTTTTAAATTAAATTAATTTATTTTCAGCTGCATTGGGTCTTCATTGCAGCTTTTCTCTAGTTGTAGTGAGCGGGGGCTACCCTTTGCTGCGGTGCGCGGACTACTTATTGTGGTGGCTTCTCTTGTTGCGGTGCGCGGGCTCTAGGGCGCGCGGGCTTCACTAGTTGTGGCTCGCGGACTCTAGAGCGCAGGCTCAGTAGTTGTGGCTGCAGCATGTGGGATCTTCCCAGGCCAGGGCTCGAACCCGTGTCCCCTGCATTGGCAGGCGAATTCTTAAACACTGCACCACCAGGGAAGCCTGAAAACACCTATTTTTCTGTGCTTTTCTGTGCTTCCTATGTGCTGAGTGTCAAAGACACAAAGGTGAATAAGACACAGAACCTGCTCCCAAGAAGCTCCCTGCCTAGAGGTGGAATACACCATGGCAGCCAGTGAGAAGAGCTATGATGGCCGTAAACGCAGGAGTTGAGGTTGGGGGTGTGCTGGTTCCAGGAGATGGAGTGGAATGAGTCTGGGAGGAAATGAGTGCTCGGTCTCCCAGGCTGATGGTGGACATTCCCGGCTGAAGGGCAGTGGGACTTTGTAGACAGGGCCATGCTGGGGGGAGGGGAGCGGGGGCAAGACCATGGTGGGGACAGACTGCATCTACTCCGAAGTTTTCCGGAGGCCTCTCTGCTGCCCTGCATTCTCCACTCCATCCTGAAGTAGACAGTGAAGAAGCAGCTGGCTTCCTTTTAGGGACCTCGTTTATTGAAAAATACACCTCTTTTAAACATGAGACTCAGGGCTTCCCTGGTGGCACAGTGGTTAGGAATCCACCTGCCAATGCAGGGGACACGGGTTCGAGCCCTGGTCCGGAAAGATCCCACATGCTGCAAAGCAGCTAAACCTGTGCGCCACAACTACTGAGCCTGCGCTCTAGAGCCCGCGAACCACAACTCCTGAGCCCGCGAGCCACAACTACTGAAGCCCGCATGCCTAGAGCTCGTGCTCTGCAACAAGAGAATCCATGACAGTGAGAAGCCTGCGCACCACAACAAGGAGTGGCCCCCGCTCACCACAACTAGAGAAAAGCCCGCACACAGCTACGAAGACCCAATGCAGCCAAAAATAAATAAATAAATAAATTTTTAAAAATAAAATAAACATAAGACTTTCCAAGAACAGTGAGATGATCCGGCCATGAGAGGTTTGCTGGGCTGATGGGGAAGAGCGATGGCTGTCAGATGATGTCCTGCTCACTGGGGCACATCCCACCTCCAGGTTAAAATTGTGTCTCTCTTTTTCTGCTGTTTGGATACTTTGGAGTAAATGCTCATGTGCTATGACTCCCCTGTCGCCCCCGTTGGTGCAGCCCTCACCAGTTGGCACCAGCTGGCTGCATGGTTCTTTCACCTGTGCTGTTGTAGTGCTCCTTGCAACAACCAGTGTAGCGTTCCCTTTATTTTCCTGAGGTTCAGAGAGGTGACGTGCTTTCTGGTAACAGCAGAGCTGGGCTTCCACCTCCATGACTGTGTTCCTGGCCTGCCCTTGTTGTGTTTCCATTATATGCATCTCAGCCCCAGGACCCAAGAATAGCTGCGATGCCCGAGGAGAAAGAGGTTTTACAAGAGAGGCAAGTCCAGAAGCCCACCCCACCATCCTCCTACCCTGCGCCATCCTCCCTCTCTGGGTTACTTGCCTCCAATGCTCCAGTTTTCCCCAGTTTAACCCTTCTTCTATTAAAAATAATCCTCTTATTGATGTACAATACACATAGAGACGTACATAAATCATAAATGTACAGCTTGATGAATTTTTGCAAAGCCAACACAGCCATGGAACCAACACTCAGAGGAAGAAACAGACCATTTACTGACACCTTGGAACATCACATGGTTCCCGTTGCCAGTTACTGCCCACCCACTGCCCCCCAAAAGTAACCACTCTTCTGTATGAGCTTCTAATACCATAGATTTGTTTTGCCTGCTTTAGAATTTCATATAGATGGAATCATTCGATATGTAAACTTTTTGCTTCTTCCTCCTTTCACTGAATATTGTTTATGAGATTCATTTACATTGTTGCGTGTATTTATAGCACATTCTTTCTCATTCTTTTGTAGTATTCCATCGCTTGAATATACCTCAATTTATTCTGCATTCTAAAACTGTTGAGGTTTGGGACTTTCCTGGTGGCACAGTGCTTAAGAATCCGCCTGCCCATGCACGGGACACGGGTTCGAGCCCTGGTCCGGGAAGATCCCACATGCCGCAGAGCAAGTAAGCCCATGGGCCAAAACCACTGAGCCTGCACTCTAGAGCTCGCAAGCCACAACTACTGAGCCTGCGTGCTGCAACTACTGCAGCCTGAGCACTTAGAGCCCGTGCTCCGCAACAAAGAGAAGTCACCGCAACGAGAAGCCTGCGCACCGCAACAAAGAGTAGTCCCCGCTCGCCGCAACTAGAGAAAGCTCATGCGTGCAGCAACAAAGACCCAACACAGCCAAAAAAAAAAATATATATATATATATAAACTGTTGAGTTTTTCTAGATTTTTGCTACTACATATAATGTTGCTATGAACATTTGCTGGCAAGTAGAATTTCTGAGTCATAGAGAGTGCATGTGTTCAGTTTTATCAGATAATGCCAACGGTCCTCAGTAATTGATGAACCAATTTCTATTCCCACCAGCAATGCGTCATAGTTCCATTTGCCCCACATCCTCATCAACACTTTATATTCTCTTTTTCTTTTAACCACTTTGCTGGACGTATGGTGGTGTTGCATTGTGTGCTTTTTTTTTTTTTTTTTTGTAAATTTATTTATTCATTTATTTGGCTGCGTTGGGTCTTTGTTGCTGTGCGCAGGCTTTCTCTAGTTGCGGCAAGCGGGGGCTACTCTTCGTTGCGGTGCACAGGCTCTAGGCACTCAGGCTGCAGTAGTTGTGGCTCGTGGGCTCTGGAGCGCAGGCTCAGCAGCTGTGGCCCACAGGCTTAGTTGCTCCGTGACATGTGGGATCTTCCCAGCCCAGAGCTCGAACCTGTGTCCCCTGCATTGGCAGGCAGATTCTTAACCGCTGTGCCACCAGGGAAGCCCAAGATTCATTTTTAAAACATGGGCTAGCACCATCTTGACCTTTGACCTCATCCACTCCCAAATGAAAGATCTACTTTAATGCAAAAGGGCTTTAGTGTCCAAATGTGTCCTTTGACAGCTAAATTCAGAAGCAGCCCTCTGGGTCCCTGTGCAGGGTCCAAGGCAGAGCTCTCAGTGTGTGAGGTCCTGAAATTTGCCTGGCCCATGTCTTCCTGGGAAGTGGTCTGGCACAGGAAGAAAATGGAGGCAGAGGGATGAAGCATCTCCCTTCACCTTTCAGCTGGGATTCTACAACCCACCGAACTCCAGTGACAGGATCTAATGATGCCCTGTGGAGTTCTGACTCTGGTGTTTCCGTTCAGAATTTGAGGACTTCCTGTTTCCTCTGCCCACATTTAGTCACTCAACAGATGTTTGGTTGCCTACTCTAGTCACTGGTCACTGGAGGTTCAGCCGGGGAGAAAACAGACAGCAAATCATGCCCTCATGGACCTCCTTTCTGATGGAGAAAGGCCATTAGAATAGAAATAAGTAAGATGCATAAAGAAAAGTATGAAGGAAGATAATCACGTTATGGAGAAAAATAAAGCAAGACAGAAGGAGAGTAAGCGCTAGGTGGTGTTTTTGGAACCCAGGGATGGGGGTTATCCAGCAGAAGCTGCAACCATGGTGGTCTGTAGGCCAGGAGCTGGAGCCATGGAGGAGATGTGGCTGGAGACACAAGAGGGGATAAAAATACTCTAGCTTTTCTCTTCTTCCTGCCCTCCAGTCTCCTGCCAGTGCCTCCTATTGGCTGAACCTGGCCAGCAGCCAGCTGATACAGGAGCTGGTAAGAGCAGTCTAGGGGAGCAGCCCCCTGAGTTAAAGAGCAGAGCAGGAGAGAGAAGAACTGGACCTGAAAATGGACCTTCCAACAATGAGACACTAAATGGCTAAAAGGAAACACACTCACTAAATGGCTAAAATGAAAGGGATGGACCCTACCAAATGTTGACAAGGATGGGGAGCAACTGAAACTCTTACCTTGCAGATGGTGTGTAAGATGGTAAAACCAGTTTGGAAAATTGTTTGGCAATTTCTACTGAAGTTGTATATACACCTTCTCTCTGACCTAGCAATTCTATTCCTAGGGATATACCTAAAGAGAAGTGAGCATCTTTGTCCACAAGGACTTGTACTAGATAGAATGTTCATGTCAGCACTGTCAGTAATAGCCCAAACACTGGAAAGAACCAGTCCAAATGTCCACCAACAGGAAAAAGGATTAAATTGTGGTAAAATCATCCAATGGAATAGGCATTATAATTAAAAATTAACTACTGGGCTTCCCTGGTGGTGCAGTGGTTGAGAGTCCGCCTGCCGATGCAGGGGACACGGGTTCGTGTCCCGGTCCGGGAAGATCCCACATGTCTCGGAGCAGCTAGGCCTGTGAGCCATGGCCGCTGAGCCTGCGTGTCCGGAGCCTGTGCTCCACAACGGGAGAGGCCACAGGAGTGAGAGGCCCATGTACTGCAAAAAAAAAAAATTAACTACTGCTACATGCAGCAACATGGATGAATCTTCAAGACACTAACACTGAGTGAAAGAAGCCAGACACAAAAGAGAATGTACCCTGGGATTCCATTTATATAAAGTACAGAGACGGGCAAAACTAATCTATGGTGATAAGGGATCCAAAAAATGTTGCCTGGGGGAAGGAGGATTGGCTGGAAAGGGGCACCAGGGAAACTGTCTGGGATTATGGAAAAGTTCTCTACCTTGACCTGGGGTGTTGATAACTCATTTATATTGGACAAAACTTATCAACCGCACACTTAAGATCTATGTGTTTTTCACTCTATGAAAATTATACCTCCATAAAGGAAGAAAATGCAAAAATAAACCAAAAAAACCCTTAGACCATCATCTCCCCTCGTCTGCCTCCAGCCGAGCTAGGGCTCCTCACAGGGCTGGGACGGCCGTTTCATCTCTCAGCTGTCAGCCATCTGCAGCCTCTCCCAGCTCTCCCCATCCTGCACACAACAGCAGACCCATCTTTCTAAATCAGCAGTGGGGGTGGGGGTGGGGGTGGGGGGAGCAGGCTTGGAGCCCAAAGATCCCAGTTTAAATCTCAGCTCCACGTCTTTCCAGCGGTGTCATCTGGTTGAGCCACAGTGCTTCTTTAACTCTTTCTTTGCCATCTGAAAAATGCGATGACGTCACCTTCAGAGGATTGCTGGGAAGATGAAAATGGGGTAGTATCTGGGAAAGAGCTTCAGAAACTGAGGAATCCAGCACCCATAGGGTGTTACTCATACCACTCCACTGCTTAGACACTTTCAGTGGCTGTTGCCTAGCAGCTGAGGCTGGATCATTGTCCCAATTCCTCACTCCCCGCAAAGGGATTCTACAGCCACACCCTCTGTTACGTGACTCTACTTTCCCACCACCGTGAGGGTGGGCTTGGTCATCTGACTTGCTTTGGCCAATGGCATGTCAGTGGATGTGGCCAGGGTATAGGAATAAAAATGTGGGGTGGGGCTTCCCTGGTGGCGCAGTGGTTGGGAGTCCGCCTGCCGATGCAGGGAACACGGGTTCGTGCCCCGGTCCGGGAAGATCCCACATGCCGCGGAGCGGCTGGGCCCGTGAGCCATGGCCGCTGAGCCTGCGCGTCCGGAGCCTGTGCTCCGCAACGGGAGAGGCTGCAACAGTGAGAGGCCCGCGTACCGCAAAAAAAAAAAAAAGTGGGATTAGGTTTGGTCTCTTGAGCTCCTGTGATTGCCATGCTGGTCCAAGGAGACTATGGAGTCGTCTTGAGCCCCACCCACAATTTGTGAGTGAGAGAAACAAAGACTTCTTGATGTAAACCATGAGTGTTCACATTCATGTGATTTGCTAGGCAGCATTACTGTGGTGATGGCTGACGAACACAGCCTCAAGGTCATCTCCAAGCGGGTCTCCATTCACCTACCTCTCCAGGCCCATTTCCAACAACTCGGGTCCAGCCAAACTAGTCTATCCAACATCCCTTGAAACTTAGCATTCCCATTTGCCTAACTTAATGTTTTATTTTCCATCTCTATCCTTTCTGTTTCCTGAAGGCCAAAGTTTTTCTCCCTTCACTGTGCTAGTCTATATCACTACCAGTCTGTACCAGCCATACCTACCCTTCAAAAGACAACTGAAGTACTACCTCCGTCCAGAAGGTTTCCTTTGCCGCCCACCCTCAGCCCGCGTCAGCAGAGCCCTCCTCTGCTGAGCTCCTGCAGCCCGGCCCTTCGCGGGATGCTGAGCACAATCTGACAAGCACCACCACTGGCTAAATCTTCCCAAATGAATAGAGATGTCCTTCATCCGTCTGTGGCTTAGGAGTTTTCTGTTAAGCTGTGCTTGGGAAATACCTGCTGAATGAATGAAGCCACGAATCAACAATAGCCCCTGTGTAACTTGCTACAGAACACCCCGCTTCCTGTGATTTGCAAGTCTAGCTTCAGGCCCAATCTAGCAGTTGCAACTGGGGTGGAGAAAAAGGCAATGAACATCAGCCATCCAGCAAGAGAGAGAGGGTATATCTGCCCCATGGGGTCAAGGGGAAGAGAAGGGCCAAAGCCTAACTCCACTTTTTTTTTTTTTTTTTTTTTGCGGTAGGCGGGCCTCTCGCTGTTGTGGCCTCTCCCGTTGCGGAGCACAGGCTCCGGATGCGCAGGCTCAGCGGCCGTGGCTCACGGGCCCACACGCTCCGCGGCATGTGGGATCTCCCCGGACCAGGGCACGAACCCGTGTCCCCTGCATCGGCAGGCGGACTCTCAACCACTACGCCACCAGGGAAGCCCCTAGCTCCACTCTTATCCCTTCCCTGTCCCTATCCCATTCCTTTTGCTGTCTCCATCTCTATCTCACTGAACAGCTATACTGACTTCCTATTCTGAGATGTAAAACATCATCCACAGCTGGAATCTCGATTGTCTTACTTATCTTGGTGTTGATCTTAGCGTGGGTGCCCAGTGCTTTGCATCTGTTGCTCAATAAATGTTTAATGCCCGAAGGAATGAATGACATGCTCTTTTCAAGTCTGATTGGAAAATGATTTTATATTTGGCAGTTTGGGGCCCAGTCTCCCTGAGTTTAGAAACATTTAAAAACTCCAACACCAACTATTTTGGGTTTGGGGTGATGACAGCAGAGAGCCCATTCTTTGGAAAGTTAAGGGGCCAACTGGTGGATATCTGTTGTTTGAAGGGGTCTTCCAAGACCAGGGGCCATCTGTTAGAAAGTCCCTCTCCAGAAATATCCCCCATCTTCACACATCCACCTAATGACAAAACCTTTGGGTTAAAAAGTCCCTCTTTTAAAACTCAGACACTCCTTTGAGGAGATCGATCTGTTTGCTCAAGGTCAAGCTCCCAGAGTGAGGCTGATGGCAGAGTGGGAGCCCCAGTCCAGGTCTAGAGACAGGCAATCAAAGGGCATAGGTTTCAAGACAAACATTCTGCATTCTGCACTTTTATCTAAGACCCTGGGGCCAAGAGAGGTCCAGATATGGAAGGGTGGATTATCTTGAACCTCGCTGTAGATTCCTAGGCCTGGGTCCACATGCCCTCGTGGTGCTGGGAAGGAGTAGGTGCGGGTGTAATCTTAGGTGGGAGGAACTTGCTTCTGGGGCTTGGCTGTGAATGCTCTGTAGGGTGGGGATGGGGGAGAAGGGAGTCCCGAACGGGGAGTCCAGGAGAGGAGTGTAGGGGACATGGGGCCCAAGAAAGAGTCTTGGCATCGCTGTGCTTCCAGCCCATTCTGCAAGCCTCCTAGGGCACAGGGCAGGGGTCCCCGGGATTAAACCTTCTCCGTGGGACGCAACCAGGCAGAAATAAAGGAGGAGGAGGCAAGTGTTGAATTAAGGCTTCATAACTCCCGGGGGCTGAACTGAGTGCTCTGTGGGGCCCACCTGAGCCCCGCATCTTCAGGATTTATGCAGTTGCTGTGTCTCCTTGGCGCTCTGCCTCCTAACTCAAGTCATGGGATTATTTATTCCTGCTAGTGTCGGCTGAGAGGGCTGAAGTCAACTCCAGCTCACCCAGAGCCCACAGGGAGCAAGCCGGGGGCTGGGGACAGGGCAAGAGCGCAGTGCACGTGTGCAGACAGACAGACACACAGGCCAGAATGGCCCACAACCCTACCCCCGCTCAGCCACGCTGCAAGCCCCAAGCTAGACCCCTGTGCCCACCCCAGGGTGCTTAGGGAATTGCCGAGGTTATTTTAAGGTTGTTTCCATGTCCTTATCTCCCCACCCCCATCCAACAAACAGTCAGACAGAAAAACAAACAGGCGGGGGCCTGGGCTGTTCTCACGGAGAGGCAGATCCCCTCCTCCCTTCCCCCACCCCCAGACTCTTCCCAACCAAATTCCTCCAGGCAGAGCCCCTATGCTTCCGTTCAGTTCATTCAGCTCACCGAAGGGGAGGACGCTGATGTCCATTTTGAAAAGCTCTTTCCCCCAATTGCTTTTCCTCCCTCATTTTCCAGGAATGCACCACCAGGGCCTTGGATAGGATGGGATGGGGCACTTGCTGGCCAGGTGAGCCCCAGCGCTTTCTGGCCATTTGGGTCAGACATCCCAAGTGGAGCGTTTAATTTTGCTGCAGGATAATTTGTGGCCCCTGTACGAGATCCTCCCAGAAACACTCAATTCCAGCCTCTGCAGGGAAGGAAACATTACAAAGAGTAGGAAGAGATAAAGCAGGATATTAGGGGTCCATAAGGGGAGAGGACTTCTCTGTGTGCCAGGCCCAGCTAGGGGTGGGGGGCTGGCAGGAACAGAACTGTAAGACTGACTTAGTCAACAAATGTTTATTACTCGGTGGTTACTATGGGCTAGGCACCATGCTAGGCTCTGCAGAATACAGGTGAACCTGACAGCCTGGCCTGGGCCTCATGGAGCTTAAACTCTAGTTGGAGGAGAGAGAGAAGGCCGGGAGGTATGGATGGAGCAGGGTGAGGACGGACCAGGGAGATGAGACTGAAGTAGAGAGGTAGGACCTGAGGCACAGCAGGGCTTGGAAGTTCTTATCAGTTCAGATTTTATTCTAACCAAAATGGGAGGGGCAGGAGAGAGATTCCTGGAGCCCACAGCCTTGTAGAGGGAGGAAGGGAACACCTGACATGGAGGTACCACAAGAGGTCTCCTATGAGCTGGGCTTCTGTGAGGGATGCAGTGTCCCACATAGCAGGTGGGGACCAGGGCTCTCCCTGGCAGTCTCAGTGAAGGGGCTCAAAGGCGGCCTGTAGGCCTGGTCAGGCTTCCTCCTTCCCTCCTCCCTCCTCCCGCCTCTCTTCTCTATTCACCAACCCCTACTCCCCCTTTCTTGCCTCTTCACTTCCCACCTTCTTTCCACACTCCCCATCTGGCCTTCCGGGTGCCAGGCAGCCTCTGTCTTCCCATCTGACTCTGGTTAGGGCCAAAGGTGTCCTGCATTTGGGCTTTGGGGCCCTTAGGTCAGCCATACAGCAAAGGCAGTCCAGGTCACAACCAAGACATGACCCCAAGCCTCCTGGGCCAGCTGGAGCCCTGGTCTGAAGAGACACACTCTCCTCCATCTGGAACGCCTGTGCCTCTGCCTAGTCCCACCCCCAGCTCAGGCCACAGCTCCTCCTTTATCCCCAGGGCAAGCTGGACATTCCCAGGACAGAGGTCTGAGCTGCAAGAGAGACCAAAGAGACCCATTGCACTATCAATCAATCCATCAATCAATTAACCAGACAGGCAGGGACAAAGCTCCAACTGAGAGGTTCACTAATTTGGAGAATTTGTGGATGTCTAATCAAAATGGAAACTCCGCTTTGCTCTGTGGGATAAAAGTGCCCTATAGGTGACCATTCGGCACCTTTTGTGTTTTGCCCTGGGGGTGGGGCAGGAGGCAGGGTCCTGTAGCTTGATGATCTGGGTTGGGGGCTAGTGAATGAGTAGGAAGTTGGGGGGTGTCTCTGTCTTTCTCCTCATTCATACCTGTCTTCTTCTAACACAGATGGTGGGAGGAGGGAGCCGTGAACTTCAGGCCAGGCCTTAAAAGTTGGTGGCTTGGGTTCAGCCCAGTGCCTGGAGGACCCAGAAGCCCTTTGGAGGGTAAGGTAAGTCCCACCCTGCTGCACGTCTACAACTCCATCCCTTCTAGAGCGGGAGGGGATCGTGGGGTCACCACAGTCCCCGGGGGCCCAGGAAGCGGCAAGAGGGACCAGCATCTGGAAGCAGAGTAGTGACCCAGGTGTCCCAGCGCTGCACCCTGAGCCTTTCTTGGACCCACACCGGAATCCGCTCCCCCCCTCCTCCACTGTCCAGAACAAAGCTGGCGGCGGCCACCCTATCAAAGCGCTCCGCAAAAGCCCTGAGGGGCCTCGGCGCTTGGATCCGCTCCGGCCTGGGCCGCATCGCCAGTACCTCCTCCTCCTCCCCACAGGCTCTCCTGTCCTCCCCTCCCCTCTCCTTGCGCGGAAGCGTCCGTTCGCGGTTTTCCGACGGTCCTGCTCCTCCCGCCCAGTGGCTAATCCCGCAGGTTGAGCAACTAGCCGGCCCCGGCGCCCCGGAGACTGCGGGTCCTCCCCCTTCCGCGCCTCGCAGTGCCCCGGCCTTGAACTTCGCCTGCCTGGCGCAGACCCCTCTCGCTCACGCTGTCCTGCAGGGCTTTGCACCCCGCGTCCCGGAGCCCCGCGCCTAGACACCGGCCCGAGGACACGCGGCCGGGCCCTGCTCGTCCCCCAGGACGCAGGCGCCACGAGGTGCTCGGGAACCCCCAGACTCTCCAGGTTATAGGAAGGGGGCGTCTCCTCTCGCTCAAGCTTGGTAGCGAGACTGTGGGGAGAGAGGCGTCCCGCGAGGGCCTGGGCGGACTGAAATGCTTGGGTTTCTCTGCCTTCTAAGCTCAGCGTCTTTGCGAGATTCTCGAAGGTCGGGATGTATTTGTGGAATGCGGTCGGAGGTGAGGGTGCTCGGAGGCACTCGCCCCAGAACCCGCGTGTGTGCGCGCGCACACACACACACACACACCTCCCCAGGCCACTCTAACTCTTGGCAATCTCACTTTTCTCTCTCTCACGTGACTCCCAGTTTTGCCCCTCTTAGCAGCGTTTTTCCCAGTATGATTCCCGCTCCCCGTCCTCTCCCATTGGTCAGCACCTACTGCTTTCTTTGTCTGTCTGTCTGTCTCTCTGTCACCGTCTCTCTCCCTCACTGGGGGTGTTTATGTAATTGTTTTCCTGAGCTCCACGGCAGGCTCTCCCGCCGTCAAACTCTGCCATCCCCACTCGGCCTGCGTAATTTAAAGCTATAGTTAAATTATGACTTCTCCGGACCTGTTGTGGCACCTACGCCTGAGCCTAATTAAATGATCACATCCATTCTGAAGGCAGCTCTCTTCTCCCCTCCAACGTTAATTACAACATAAGAGGCTTTAATGGCCCGCCTCACCTCCAGCTCCTGGAAAGAAAGGTCAGGCGATTAATTTTCGTCATTAATCTTTTCCCAATGTGGACACTGTGCTGTCACCGGAGCCTATTAAACCCCCTTTGTTCCCCCTTCCAGCCTCCCTCGCCCCTCACCCCCTCCTCCCTGAGTGACTGCAAAGAAGGAAAATATTTAAGAATCACTTTGTCTCTCTGGCTTTTTTTTTTACCCTTTTCCTGGAGACAGCTTCTCCTTGGGGGGCTTGAGGGTGGGATACAGGGAGAGGGGCACCAAGTTCATTACCCGGCGGCTTCAAACTGCAGGCCCTTCATGTCTAAAATGTTATGAGTCCAGGAGGCAGGCTGGGGAGCAGAGAGGCTGGGTCCGTGGCATTCCATCACTCCTGGTGGTGGTGGTGGTGGGGAGGGGAGGGGAGGGCCAGGGCCTGCCATCCTTGTGCAGAGGGAGAGATGAAGATGGTGCTGTCACTGGTCCATCCCCGACTTGGATCCTCACAATAGAAAAGAACCGATAAGGAATGTGTTGACACCTGGGTTTTACAGTCTGGTGTAGACAAGTTTGCTCTGTGGTGATCTAGATTTTTTTCCCCCATCACCTCCCCTTGTTCTTTGCCCCTTCCTCCCTCACCCTGCAGCTTCAGCCCCATTAAATGGAGGATAATCTAGATTTCTGCAGTTGCAGAGGGCTGAGCAATGGCCACCCCGTCTGGAGAAGCCAGTCCTAGACCCATCCCTCAGGAACTGGGTGTCCGCCAGCCCTGATGGTGGTCCTGGGCTCTGAGTAAGGGGGGGTGAGTGGGGAGGGGCAGCAGGGTGGGCTAACAGATAGGGAAGGACTGAGGCGGCCCTGAGGGTGTGCTTTCCCAGCACCCTGAATCCCAATAGCAGGCCAAAAGGAGGGAAAGAAGGAGGGTGAATAAGTTCTCTGCAGACGGCTTTTATTCCAATCCCAGAATTTATTTGAATTAAAGTCCTAATCCAGGGCTTCCCTGGTGGCGCAGCGGTTGAGAGTCCGCCTGCCGATGCAGGGGACACGGATTCGTGCCCCGGTCCGGGAAGATCCCACATGCCGCGGAGCGGCTGGGCCCGTGAGCCATGGACACTGAGCCTGCGCATCCGGAGCCTGTGCTCCGCAACGGGAGAGGCCACAACAGTGAGAGGCCCGCGTACTGCAAAACAACAACAACAACAGAAATGGTACTTAAAGTCCTAATCCAGAAGAGAGTCCCTGGGAAGTGGAGGGGTGAGGCTGGGCCAGGCAGGAACCCAAGAGGTACGGGCAGGTGTGAGCAGTTCACAGCCTGGTTGTGTCACTGCTCTCTGGAGGGCCCCACTCTGTCCCCTGAGGGAGCGTACCCGGGCCAGTGGCGGTGATGATTAGAAAGTGACAAAACTGGAGGGGTGGGGTTTGCGCAGAGGGCGGGGGCCCGTGCACGTGAACTCATGAGCCCAGATTGGCCATACTCCTCGTCCCCTCATAATCAGTGCCCGGCCCACACATTCCACGCCAGCTCCCTGCAAGGCTCCCAGGCACGTTCACACCATCTGTCCAAAAAGACCAAATGACACACACTTTCCATATCTGAGGAGATTCAAGAATCCCCAGGGGTGGCCCTGCTTGAAACACAGACCCATCACCACAACGAAGGCTAAATTAGCCATCCCTCAAACCCCAGAAACCCAGGGCTGCAGTGATTTCTAGAACTTATGTTCCCCTAGGTAGAAAGATGCTAAGTGTGTGTGTCGGGGGGGTTGGGATGTCGTGGGAACCTGAGACTCCCCAGCAGGGAGGAAAGGGCAGCTTGGCCCCAGCATTCACTGACCCTAATGTTGGAGTTAGGAGAGGCCCCTTTGGGAATCCAGCCAGACTTGTGCAAGGCCTCCCAGTTCTGGACTGGGGGAAGCAGGAGGGGGGGAATCCAGTTTGTAAAAGGGGCTTGGAAGACCCCACCAGTGACCAGAATTGTCTCGTGTCCAGCAAGGCTGGTGGTGTCCAAATCACTGGCTTTTAGAAAGAAGAAACTTCTAGGAAACTCGAGAAGAGTTGGCCAGGACCCAGGAGGCTTAGATTCCTCTGACAGAGGACTTCTTTCTAGGAAAGTGTCCCCTCTCCCCTCCACCTCCCCAAACCTGGCTCCTCCTGGCATCAGCCACAAGGTGGGCACCTGCGTCTTCCTGTGGCCCAAGAGCAAATCCCCCCATCCGGAGTCAGCCTCTCCCCGGACACCCCTCCAGCTCCACCCCAAGGACATTGGGTACATCACGTCCACAGAGCCCTGCACAGCCGGATAATAATAATTAATAACAATTAGGAACAATAAGGAATACCGGTGCCTAGTCAGCCCAATGTGCAGCCTCGGCTTTTTTCTTTCTTCGCTTTTTTTTTTTTTTTTTTTTTACTTTAATGAAAACAATGATTTGACTTTGAAGAGAGTGACTTTTTTAAAGTGAAAGCTGGATTGAGTTCCTCATCCGCCCCCCTCCCCCCTTGCAGTCCCCCTTCCCTTCCGAGCTCCTCCTCCCATCTCGCCCCCCCATTTTTCTCTCTCCCCTTTTTCTTTTTCTTTTAATACTCTGCGTTCTATCATGCAAATCCCCTTTCAAATTATGAGAGTATTAGAGCCATCAACGGTAATGTCACCGCCACAAAATGAGAGTGGGGACTTAAGCACCTAACGAACAATGAAATGTGTGAGCCCTGGGACAGGACAATTAAGAACTGGGCTTAGCCAGCCAGGGAAATTTATTGCTATCAAATCCATATTTCTATTTTCCCCCTGAACAGTAACCTATTTGAATATGATTAAAGGGTTTCATTACGGCAGAGAGAAAGGCCCGTGTCCTGCAGTTCCTGGTGAGCTCACAAACACAGGCTTGGAGCCGGGGTGCCCCTGTGAGGAGGTGGGTGGGGGTCAGGGGGGAGGAAAGGAGTGGAAGACCCAGGGGTCCAGAAAGTGAACATTAGGGGGCTGACTCCCGGTAGAGATGAGGCTGGCCGAGGAAGTGGTTGGCTGGAAAGGAGGTCTGAGAGGCTTTGGTTCTCTGACTCTTTGCAGAAGGTGCTGGAAGGATCATGAGCAGATGGGGAAACTGAGGCACTGAAAGGTTGAGCCACTCAGTGATGGCCACTCAAATTAGTGATAGTGGGGTAGCCAGGACTGGATCCAAAGCCAATGCTGGTCTCCCTCTGCTTCCTCCCTCCCTCCCCATCGCCCTCCTTCCATTCCCTCCTCCCTCTATGCGTTCCCCCCACCCCACCCAGTGATAAATGCTATAAAGATACACTAGAAACGTAAGCAGCCATCCCGGCCAGGGAAGATTCACAGTCCATCCGGGTGAGGAGATGAGACCCGTCAGAGGAGGCCGAAAGCACATGGAGATGGTGGACGGCTCACCGTTAGGATGAGCCGTGATGATGCCGAGTCCTGAAGGGGTTCAGGATGGGTTCAGAGGGGCCGGTGTGGGCTGGAGTGGCTGCAAAAGGCTCTGCTCTAACACAAACAGATGGCAGAGAATTTTTCTCCACTAGAAGTCTGCATATTATCATTCTGCTCCATGGCAGAAGCTTAATAAGATCCGGCCGTCGCTCCTTCCTGCTTTCTCAGCTGCAGGAACCAAACCAGTGATGATCATCGACAATGATACCAATAAAACCACATGGCTCCTGTGCATTTGTGTATCATTTTAGTTGTAGGGAGCTTTCACACCCCTCCTCTCATTCAATCCTCAAGACAATCCTTTAAAGGGGGCAGGGCTGATGAGTGAGATTCAGAGGTTAAATAACTTGTCCAAAGTCACACAGGTAACAAATGACAGAGCTGGAATTTGAACCCGGGACAGTCTGACTCTAACATCCATGCTCACATACATGTGATGAATGGCAGGCCTACAGCCATGCTCACACTTTGGTCCAGCAATCCCACCCCACAACTTGTGGCGGCTTCATTCTCGCTGGAATCCCTGAAGGAGAGGATGGTGGCCCAGCCAGACAGATCACCTGTATCAGCCCTGGCAGTCACAGGGTGATGGATGTCGTGGGAGATTGCCCCCATGGGATGTGCACACTCATACCAGCAAATGGAGAATCAGGCCAGATGGGAAAGAATTAAGTGCTGCATTGTGTGGTCCTGAGCTGGGAGGAGGCTGAGATCATGCAGGGAGCTCTTCTCCAGAGTGTGGACCTTGAGATGGCGGGATTTGCAGGTAGAGCCCTGGCCTTCTGGACGGGCCCTGGACTTGAAGGGGAGGCCTTGGAAGAAGTGGCCGGCAGGCTTTGAGGATCTGAGAAGGGACAGGCTGAGTGGCGTGATGAGGGCGGAGGGCAGGGTTTAAGTTCAAGGCTGGATGTGTTCCTTGGCCCTTCTGGCCTTTCTGGTTCCCTGTCTCACTCCCCTGACACTTCCCCTGTCCTCTCTGGGAAACCCCACGTCTCATACCTGGCTCTTCCAGAGACCGCTGTCTTGCACCCTGGGAAGCTGGATAAAGTGGCATTACTAACACTTGGATCTGCCCTGTGCCATCGGGGGCCCATTCTCTGCCAACATGCTGCCCTGGTGCACCTGAAAATTGGGCTTCACCAGGGCAGGCGGGTGGCATATGGGGGGTGGGCCAAAGGTGGGAGAGGATCCCTTCTTGTACCTGGCAGCACCATGCCAAGGTCTCCTTTCCCTCCTTCCCTATCCAGTTTGTACTAACTTCCCCCATTCGCAAGCCCCCTCCCATTACACTCTTCAGAGTCGGTTCCTTCTTGCGTTCATTCCTCCATTACTCCTGCATCCATCCGTTCAACAAATATTTCCCAAGCACACGCTGGGATACAAAGATGTTGGCCCCAGCATCATTGTTTTCAAGAAGCTCATCATCTATTAGAGAGAGGGGGAGGCACACAGCAAAGAATAATGAGCACAGGATTGAGGGAGAGGTTCCAACTGGGCACACACACCCTCTAATGGAGCAGGGCAGACATTGTCCCCACTCAAGAGGTGAGCAAACTGAGGTTCAGAGAGCTCAAGTGACGAGCCCAAGGTGGTGGCCGGTGTGAGAACCAAAACCTGGCCACCCGCTAAGCTGTTTGCCATTTCTGTCTCTCTCTGTTTCCTTCCTGCCCTGCCTTCCCCCAAATCATCTAATCTTAATATTCAGTCTTGGCCTCTGTTCCTCTGCCCACCCAAGGGTGTTGGTTAAACTAATAAGCCCATATACTGACCCACTGGGATCAACACTGGTCATAGCAATGGAGCAGGGTCCTGGAGGCCCCCTGCTGGGCCAGGTGCTAACGTTTAGCTGCTGAATCTTGGGGAAGTCCAGTAAATCCCAGGGCAGTGGCTAGGATGGTGGGGAGTTGGGTGTTCAATGGGCTAGGGGCAGTGACTATTGACTAACCAGTATGGAAATGTTAACAACCAGTACAGGCACACTGGTATATACCACCCAGCTATCAGCCTTATGTCCATCCATCTGTGCATCCATCCATCCATCCATAAGCCCATTCCACCCCACCCTCACCCACTAGTATACATGCTAGAGCACTGTAAGGGAGAATCTAGGAAGTAGAAGACGAGCTTCCTTCTCTCTAGGAGCTTACACTTGTGTTGGGGAGCCAGGACAGACCCACTCAAGTGTTCAGCAACAGCCCAAGTGGTGTCTCGGGGTGGCCCGGGATGGGTTGCCTAGCACCTAGTTCACGCCTAAATGGCTCAGAGCAGACGAAGAGCACGTGCGTAGAAGAGGCCAGGGAGGCTGCCACAGCATGACACGCCTTTGAGCTGGAGCTCTGAGTAAATGAGGGTAAATCTCCTGGCTTCACCAGCCTCTTGGGGATGTCACATGCTCCTTTCTCCATCCCCAATGTGCACGTCTAAATACCGGTTTGCTGTGGGCCTTGCCCACACTCCACCTCAGAAACTAGAGAGTGGGGACCCAGAGATGCCGCTTGCTCCCACCTTGACCTCTCTCTGCAGCAGGAACATTGCCTCCTGAGGGGAAGGAGCCAGCCTGTGGTTGGATTCACAGCTCACCACCACCCCCCACCTCCCTTTTCTCCCCATCTCTTTCCTTCCTGGGGCTGTCAGTTTAATGGACAGGTGTTTAATTCCAGCCTGTCAGGTGCCTGGAAATGCCAGCATCACTGCACATCAGTTTGTGGAGCCTGATCTTAAAAGAACAGCGAGAAGCTGAACTCTGCTATCTGCAGCTCAGTCCTCTCTCTGTGTGTCTCCATCTCATCGGGCAAATGTAGTTTCACCTTGCTCACTGGTGTTTTCCTCTGGGGCAGCTGGGCTCACAGAGCCTGTCAAAAAAGGTGAAAAGCTTCTCCAAGCGCCTCCAATGGAGATCGGATTCCCAAGCACTAGGTATCATCAATTATGTCCCTGGAATGCACTGGGCCTGCTTTTTAACTATTAAAATCATGTAGTAGTTAAAGCACACTGCTCCTGCAGCCCCGGGGCAGAGAGGCAGCTGTCAGCTCCTCCAGCCAGCTTCTCTCTTCTGTACCAGCCCTACTCAGGCACAAGCCAGGAACGGCATGAGCCTGGGAAATACATAGAGGCAGCCCCGGGAATCTGCCCAGAAGCTTGGACATGGGGGTCAGAGCATGGTCTGGGGTTCACTGTCTTGCTAACCCCAGCAGGACTTGCCACCCAGCTCCTCTATCAGTCTTTGGGAGAGTCTCAGGGCTGGGGGGTAGGGACAGGTCAGAGGTCAGAAAGGAGAACCCAGCTGTGGCGGTTAGGGATGAAGCTTGAGGAACTGGGTCAGGACTGGGGCCCTCTGGGGCGTATCAACTACCACCAGAGGACAGCAATGAAAGCACTTGCATAGCATCGCGGAGGGCCGTCAGGCTCACTCTGGCACACAGCTTCCATTCTTCCTTTCCTGCCCACCTATACCCACTCCCCTCCTCGCTTATCTATTTCTTTCTGCTTTGACACCTCCTACCTGTCCCCCTACCAGACCTCCACCCACCCACATACCCCAACAAGGCATCACGGTTCCTAACGAAATGGAACCACTGCCAGATGAAATATATTACTATTAAATACTTAATTCTTCTAGTGAGCAGAGAGCAGGCAGTATGAATACAATTATTAAAGAAAATTACTTTGGCTGATCAGATATTTCTGCATACTAATTTCTGACCCCTCTTCCCTCACTCCCGCTTCGCATCCCTCAGAGACCAGTACAGATAAAATTCCATCACAAATAGCTGATTACCGAGGCTTGCATTAAAAATCACATTTCCCCCCCTGCCTCTCTCTCTTCTGTGCCTTCTCTATGCTGACGTCCTTGCTGGAGAAGCGGTGTCCCTAGACACCAGCAGCCACTGGAAAATATCTAGGGAGACCCTATTCCTTCTTCCTCTTCCTCTCTCTCCACATTTTCTCCAATGTCAGCAGATCCACTATTCCAACCAGTTCCCTAAATGGACAGAAGACCCTGTAAGCTCAAGGGACCCTGCTCTCAGCTCCTCAAACATCTCATCACAGCCTCATCCTCCCACGTTCTGTGCTTAAGGACATGGTGGTGCCGCCCACCAACCAAGATGGCTGACTTTGTACTGAATGGGGACATCCCGCTCTTAGACAGGAACAGGAAGTGTGATCAGAGGCCCCGCCCCAAAGGGTAGGGACTTCCTAACTTCAGAGCTTTCTGATTGGCTGAGCTTTAGGCTTCTTTGTAAACATCTGGGGAATACAGAGTGAGGAGATTCATTCATTCATGGCTAAAGTCAGCAAACTTTTATGTGTGTATAGATGTGTATATGTATCTCCAATGTCTAACTCAAAATTATACTTGAACTTTCAGTGCCTTGGTTTTCTCATCTGCAAAATGGTGATAATAGCAGTACCTACTTCATATAATTATTGTGAGGAGTAATGAGTTAATACACAAAAATCACTCAGAATACTGCCTGGGATGTAATAAGTACCTTATAAGCATTAGCCATCATTACTATTATTGTTACTATTATTACTATTGATGCATATATAAGTTAAAAATGTACTCCCCACCCACTCATGAATGACTCCTCCCGTAATTTCCTCATCAGTGGGAGTTTCTACAAGCTTCTTTCCCAGATTCTCACTTGGCTTAACTAGGTTCTCAGTGCCTCCCAGATCCCGCTCACAACCATCCCTCAGCCCCACACTGAGCACTGGCAGCAGAGCAATTATCAGGGTTCTGGCAATCAGGGGTGGTGAGGGGAGCATGCTAAAAATACACCCAATCCCCACAATTCCATAAACCTTTAATTTACCTGCTTTTATAAAAAGATGCTTCCTTAGGTGTCACCCGTGGAAGGTATAATTACAGCTTGGGAATGTTAATTCCCTTGCTCCTGATACATGGATCACTGCTCTGCAGGGCTCCTGTCCTCCCCAGAGCCTTGGGAGGGGAGATGGGCGGGCGGTCTGGAGGGAGTCAGGTAGGAGGCAATGCCAGGCCTGGAGATCTGCAGGGATGTGCCCTTAAACCAGACCACCTTGGTGGGACCAGTGGAGCTGGATGAGGCTTGGAGGGAGTGCCCTCTCATACCTGGCTACCCACAGGAACCCCCTGGGGGGCTGGGGCTGGAGGGGGAGGACACCCAAGACAGAGGTCCTGACAGCCTTGTGAGGAAGTGGGAACCCTGCTCTGTCCCCCTTCACCCCACCCCCTCTTCAGTCTCTTCTCAATACAACAGCCACAGGGATCCTTGTAAAACCTTAGAATGAGTTCCCCATCTCACTCAGAGTCATCACAGTGGCCTCAAGGTCCGACCCATCCCCCTTCCCCGCTGTATTTTTCTCCTTAGCACTTAACAGCACCTACTATTGTACATATTTTCCTTTTTTGTTTTCTTTTAGTGCAGATCGCTCACTAAGATATAAATTCCATGAGGACAAAGATCTTCGTCTGTTTTGTTCACTGTTTTGTTCCCAGGGCCCAGGACAGCACCAGGCACATAGTAGGTGCTCATTGGGAGTTTGTGAATGAAGGTGATTCTTCAGGAAGGATTTCCAAGCAGAGGGAAGAGTAAGGGCAAAGCACAAAGGCATGGGAGGGACCCACGCATTTGGCAAACTTGAGTGTTTCTATATGTTTGTTGCACAGGAACACTCATGGAAAAGAGGAAGAGATGACAGCAAAGCTGGTGTGGCATCTGTCTACAGAGAGGGCAAGTAGGAGAGTGGCAACATAAGTAGATTTGTGTTTCTGGAAGATCCTGGGGGCTGGTAGAGAGTGGATTACAGCTGAGCACGACTGGAGGCAGGATGACCAGGAAGGGGGCTCCTTTAGATTTGCAGGAGGGAGAGAATGAGGTCCTGGCCCAAAGCAGGGGTGCTGTGGATGGAGGTGAGTTTCTAAGAGGGGCATAGGGGTTTGGAGTGAAAAGCAAGGTGGCAGGATTCTTCCTCCTTCTCCAAAGCTGGTCTTTCTGGTCCCCAACCCTAGCCAGGCTGTCCCCAGGTCTGCCCCTGGGAGACCCTGGCCTTGCCTCTGGTCTCTGTCTAAATGCTGCTCATCCTTCAAAGCTCAACCCAATGCCTGCCTCTGGCTCCAAGTCCTCTGTGTCACACTGATGTTCTCTGAATGAATGACTGGTTTTCCTCATCGGCCCACTTGTCATTGCCTGTCCCCAGTGACATGGACACATTTCACAAGGGCGTTTCTTGAGGGTAGGGATTGTGGCACTTCTACTGCAAGCCTAACAGAATTACACAGTGATTTAGAGCCTGGGACTTTTGTCTCTGGCTCTCTTGGGTCTAAATCCTGAGTTTCCCACTTTGTAGCTAATTGACTTATTTATTTATTTTTTGGCGCATTGGGTCTCTGTTGCTGTGTGTGGGTTTTCTCTAGTTGCGGCGACCGGGGGCTACTCTTCGTTGCAGTGCCCGGGCTTCTCATTGCGGTGGCTTCTCTTGCTGTGGAGCACGATCTCTAGGTGCGAGGGCTTCAGTAGCTGCAGTGAGGAGTGGGCTCAGTAGTTGTGGTCCAAGGGCTTAGTTGCTCCGTGGCATGTGGGATCTTCCTGGACCAGGGCTCGAACCCGTGTGCCTTGCATTGGCAGGCGGATTCTTAACCACCAGGGAAGTCCCGCTCATTGACTTTAGGTAAGTTGCTTCCCCATTTGTAAAATGGGAATAAAAATATCCCCTCACAGGATTGTCCTGAGGATGAACTGAGTTAAAGCACGAACTAGGGATGAGCATGACGTAAAGTGCCTTTACACGCTTCCACAGCACCAACACGTCTCCTGTGTTGCACGTCACACACCTGCAAATATTTAGCCAAGTGCATCATGAAGATGGCTGATGCTCTGTCTTCCCCACTGGTCTGTAAGCACCTTGAGGGCAAGAACCAGTAGAGCCCAGCACAATCCCTTGACATAGTCATAGCTGTTAGATAAATATGTGCTGAATGAGTGGATGGTTCTAGTGTTAAACACTTAACACATTGAATTCAACTGAAACTAAGATGCCAAAGAAGAGAGAAACCTACTCAAGCCAGATTAAGCCTGGCTCTGCCCAGGAATTCTGGTCTCCTGTGGGAGCTTCCCTGGAAGGGTCTGCTTCATCACACCCTTTCCTAGAAGGGATAAGTAGATGTCCAAGCCTTGACCCCTTGGCTGGGGCCTTGGCCTAGGGCAGGGTGGACACAGCCTGCGGAGGAGTGACCTGACTGAGTCTGGAGGGAGGTCCTGGGGTGCCTGGCCCCCACCCCGCCTCAGAATGGAGGATTCTGGGATCAGAGGCAGGGGTGGGGCTCAGCCTGCCAGACCCTCTGGGGAGCTGGCATGCCCGAGCCTCTGCGGAGCACTAGTCCCAAGGCTGTATATACACAGGGCCAGGAATGTTTATTTTTCCTTATTGACTTTCTCCAAATAAACCCCTGGCCAGCAGAAAGGGGCTCCCAGCCGCAGCTGTTTACCCAGTGTTTGTGATAAAGAGGCTTCTCCATAGCAACAGGTAGCACCGTGCAGCTCTTAGAACATGGCCGGGCCTTGCAACGGGGCTGTGTTTACTCAAAGGGGAAGAGAAAGAGGCAGAGGGAGGGACGATGGAAGGAAGGAAGGAAAGAAGGAAGGAAGGAAGGAAGGAAGGAAGGAAGGAAGGAAGGAAGGAA
>NW_021703780.1:33553023-33563411 GCF_005190385.1 Monodon monoceros
GAAGGAAGGAAGGAAGGAAGGAAGGAAGGAAGGAAGGAAGGAAGGAAGGAAGGAAAGAAGACCAGGAGACTGGAGGCTGGGAAGTGAACTGAGGGGACACCAGGGACGAAGCCCCGGAAGGAGTGTGGCAGGTTTCTGTCCTCAGCGAGGCTTCGGCTGAGAGCTCCTGGTGGGCCCAGAGGAGGGAAAGCCGTCAAGTGACATGCAGGGAAGCGTGTGCCCCGCCGGGTGTGGGGTAGCTGTGAGCACAGCGCATGTGCACAGGAGACGCCCAACGTGGGCTTGTGTGTCCTGGTGAAAATGTGAGTCTCAGTAATTGTGTATTTAAGTTACCCTGTGTGTGTGGGTGTGTGTGTACACACGTGTCCTTTCGCACTGGGATGGGAGGGTGGATTCGTTTCCTAGGGCTGCCGTATTACCACAGACTTGGTGGCTTAGAAAAACAGGAAGTTGTTCTCTCCTGGTTCAGAAGACCAGATGTCTGAGCTCAAGGCTGAGGCAAGCTTGGTTCTGTCTGGAGACTGAGGGAGCGTCTGCTCCATGCTGCTCTCCTAGCTTCTAGGAACTGCCAGCCATCCTTTGTGCTCCTTGGCTTGTGGAGGCATCACTCCAACCTCTCCTCCCCCTGTCACGTGGTGTTCTCCCCGTGTGTCTCTGCGTCTGAGGCTGTTTCCACCTTCTTATAAGGACGCCAGCCATTGGACTAAGGGCCCACCCTAATCCAATGTGACCTCATCTGATCTTGACTAATATGCAAAGACCTTATTTTCAAATAAAATTATATTCACAGGTACGAGGGGTTTGGACTTGAACATGCCTTTCGGGGGACACAATTGTGCCTACGACAGGGTGGCTGCACGAGGGCAGGGGCGGCTGTCAGTAAAGCTTGGGTGATAAACCCACATGCAAGACTCTTAGAAAGCGGGCAGCTCCCTCACGCCCTCACCATCCTTCCTCTGTACAAGGGAGGTGTGGGTCCGGGGAAGGGCGAGGGCGCGCTGTCTCATCTGGGTGAAGTCCTCAGGCGGTGGGGAGAGAAGGGGATGTGAGGCACCAGCAGTGGGGCCCGGGCCCTTGTCCCCATTTCAGTTGTGCAACTCTGGACACGTTACTTCTTCCCCCAGTGCCTCTGTTTCCTCATCTGTCCAACAATACCCACCCCACAGAACTGTGAGAATCAGAAGGCTGTTGGCACGATGCCTGGCACACAGCAGGCACTACTCAGAGTCGGAGCCATCTTTGTTATTTTCACGGGCCTTGGCTTTGCCATTGGGGCCCATGGAAACCCACTTGGGAATGCCCCCCAGGACTGTGTCCCCTCCTGCAGACGGCAGTCTCTGCTCCAAAAGTTGGCACAGTGACCCCAGCACCCAGGGGGTCACGATTGGATGTGGGCACCCCTGGTGGAGTCTGTGCCAGAGACCTGGCGGGGGCGGGGGCATCAGCAGGGATCTTCCAGCGAGACATGGGGCACATGACCTAAGCACACAGACGCACACCTGCGCCCCTCCGCTCCTCGAGCGTCGGCACCAAGGGGACCCAGGCCAGCACCAGGGTCCAAGCAGCCATTCCGCAGCTGGGTGTGTGCAGGGAGTCGGTGACCGGGTTGAAAGCCCACCCTGCCACACACACACATGCTCCCCCCACAGAGACACGTGTGCACCTCTCAGACACATCCATATACACCTCTCACACACACACTTTACGGACATACACACCTCACAGACACACACACACACACACACACCCCTTGTGGACTTCCTCCCACAGGCAGGCACAGCCCCAGACTTCAGCCACAGGGAGCCCATCCCCAGTCCCATAGGTCTGGAGAGTCCACACAGCACGTGGAAACCCACATCTATTGGTTCACACACATCTTTCTTGAACACCTACTAAGCTCCAGGCACTGTTCTAGCCACTGGAGAGACGGCAGGAGACACTACAAGGAGATTTCACTCTAGTCAGTAAGAAAAATGAATAAGGAACTTATTTCGTGGATGAGAAGGAATTTAGTGCTGTGGACAAAAACGAAGGCGGAAAAGAAGCCAGAGGAGGACGATCTTAAATGCGTCCCCTCCTCCCTCCTGGGGCTCCCTCTTTCCCCCCAGTGCCAGGGCATGAGCCAGAGCCCCTCAGGCCTGCCCCTCTGCCCCCGTGGAGTGGCCTGGGGATGGTGATCAGTGAGACAGTGCCCAGGGGCTCCGGGCCCGCAGCCAGCATTCCACCCCTCCGCCACCCGGGGTGGGCCGCGCTCGCTGAGCTCCCCTGCTCTCTTAGCTGCAGCGTGTCATCCTCCTCATTACGATTCTAATCCTCATTACAGGGACCTGTCCTCGAGCTCAAACGCAACAACCACGCGGGCTGTTATACAGCTCCGTGGGGAGACAGGGCATTTTTCTGGAGCTGTTGGGGAGAACAGTCAGAGTGGCATGGGGAGGAAGAGTTGATGCCGTCTGGAGTTTCTTGCGGGGGGCGGGGCGGGGGGGTGCAGTCCCTTCCGGATGTCAACTCTTTCTCTCCTCTGTCCTCCCAGCTCCTATTATCATCCTTACCAACGAGCGCACAGCTAATTATTTCCTGCGGGCTTGTGCCTGCCACCAGCTAAGCCAGGAAGACCTCAGAGCCCGGCCTGCCCTCTGCCTTCTTTATCTTTGCGGCTGCGCACCTGCAGCAGTGCTGGGCACACAGTCAGTGCTCCATAAATGCATGGCAGGAGAGGAACAAAAATAAATGCAGGATTTGGTGGGGGAGAAGCATGGCCTGTTGTCCCTGGCTGGGACAACAGGACACGGGAAGGACAAGAGACAAGAAGCTTCCCCTTTCCTGCCTCCAAGGACCTGTGCTCTTCTAGAATCATAGTCCTTGAACTTCCACTGTCACAGTAATTCCTGCTGAATGTGACCTCCTCCTTCCAGGGTTCTCATTTACAAGGCAAATGTCCTCCCTGGGAAAATTAATGTATTTCGTGACCAGAGAGTGATATTGAATGACCTTGGGCAAGTCCCTTGAATTTTTCTGGGCCTCAGTGTTCTGGTCTGTAAAATGGGGCTATTTCTCACGCCTACTTCAGGGTTGTTGTGACGATTAAATGAGTGACTCTTTAGAAAGCACTCAGCATGGTGCCGGCACACAGTGACTGCAGGCTGTGCTAGTGTGTGAATCAGGGGTATTGCTCCGACAGGACACATCACTGGGGTGGGGGAGCAGGAAGGAGGATTTTGCTTGATGTATCATTTCCCCCAGGGCTGGCCGGCCTTGACGTTGCCCAAGAGACTGGGCATCACAGCCGGGGCCCGAGGGACTTAGAACCTCAGGCAACTGGGTGGGCTCAGGCCCCTGGGAACAGAGCACTGGGAAGACAAGGGACAGGGCCAGTGTTGGGGTCCTGGGCTGGGGACAGGGGCGCCTGGGAGGGAGAAGCGGGAGGTGAGGGACAGCGGACTAGCACCTGCCCCGAGCGATGAGCACAGAGGAGACAGCTAGAGAACAGAGCCCTCAGAAAGTTTCCAGCACAATCCTGCTAAAATTAGCCTTGTCTTGCATACGCAACTCTATATTTAAACCAGCGGGCTGTCAGAGCCGCTGCGCAGCCAGCACACGGCAGTGGATTTGGGGCCCAGCATGGATGAAGGGGTGCAGGCGGCAGCCTTGGGCATGGACGAGGCATCCAGGGTGTGGAGCGAGGCCACCACCCGCCCGCACCTGTTTGTGCAGAGTTGCACGGGGGTGCGTGAATGTGCGGTACACACATGTTCTTCCCAAGCAGCGTGCCAGGCCTTCTGCCTCTTGTCCTGGCCTCAGGGGACAGACTGCAGCAGGACAGACAGACAGAAACAGTCAACGATGCAGGCGCATGCAGGAGAGACAGGGTGGAGGAGGCAGACAGGTGGAAAGAACACTGTGGGAGAAGAAAAGGAGGAGAAAAGAGCCAGTGAACGAGGGATGGGGGTGGTGGCAGAATGACTGAGGGAGGGGGCGTCCAGAGCTCCAGGCGCAGCTTGACATCCGGGCAGCACATCTTGAGTCCAGGGGATGGAGGGGGCGGGGTCACAACGGGAGCTCAGCCTCCTCTGACCACCAAGCCCCTCCACTCTGAGGATGAGGGGACCCCAGCTGTCCCCTCCTTTCCCGCAGCCGAGCGCGCTGGCTGATAAGAAGCCAGTTTTACCTGAGGCCTGGAACATTAACTTTGACACCCAGGAATATTTCTGCATCTCTTCAGAGACCTTCTCGCTCAACCCCCGCCCTCAGCAGCCAGCCTCTTTAGACGATTAAAACCGACTCTCCAGTTAACTCTACCGATCCGGCGTGCTACAGGCCCCACAGAGGGGGTTTCATATGTGGGCAAGTGTCTCCTTTATCCTGTGAGGCTGACCACTCACCCTTGCCCTACTGTTGTGTGTAGGTGTGTGTGCGTGTGCGTGCTCATGCCTGGGGCAGGTGTGGTGACCCAGGAGGCTCTCCCACCAGGCCCTTCCTGCAGTCCCCGTCTCCTCCGATTGCAGACCTCCAAGGAGACCCTGAGAGCAATCAGTCCCATCTTAGGCTACAGATGGGACAACTGAGTCTCTGAGAAGGGGTGTGACTAGCCCAGGGTCGCATAGGGAGCTCACGACTGATCTGGGCCTGAACCCCAGTTCCCTACCTTTCCATGTATCCTTTGCCTTCCGCTGAGCTAAGTCCCCGTCATCCTTAGTGCATGCCTGGCTCAGACGTTGCCTACTCTCTGAGATCCAGCTCTGGCATTCCAGGTAGTGTGGCCAATGGGCCATTTTTCCTGTGACTGTCCTGGTTTCAGCAGGGAATGTTTCCACAACCAAGCCAGGATGGTTGGTCACCCTATTTCCAGTTCAGAACGATTCCTCCTCTTTCTGTGCTCCCAGAATATCCAAGGATAATAGCTAACACTTATTGATCCACTCTCGCATTGTCTTAAGCACTCCACATGGGGATTCACCCATTTTACCCTCATAATAACCCTCTGAAGTAGATACGATTATCCCCATTTTACAGATGAAAAAAGAAAGGCACAGAGAGGTGAAAAGGCAAACCCAGCCTAGAAGGGCAGAGCTAGGATTTAAACATGCATACTCTGGCCCCAGAGCCAGGGCTCTTAGCCACTAGGCTACCCAATCCTCTCTTGGAGGGCTCCTCTTGTGGTTGGTATAAAAGGCTGTCTCCCAAACTCTCAGCAGAACAAAAGCCAAGTCTCCTTAACCCCGCATAGTGCCGGGCACATGACATGCACTGAGCAAAATTTCGCTGACTGAATCCACGCCTGGCCTGCCCTCCTTCAGCTGGCACTAACTCCTTCCCTTTCTCCCCTACCCCGGGCTTCCGGCCTTCCGAGCCATCTTCCCTGCTCCTGTTTTGTGTCTTTCTGGCTCTCGAGCCCTCTATTCCAGAGTCTTGAGAGAAACTACTTTCTCACGAGCCAGCAAAGGCCAGAAGAAATCCGCACACATGTTCTGAGCAGTTCCAGACTCAGTCTTTGGCCCGAGGCCACCGCAGACCCACCTCTGCGTGGCTCCAAGATGGGAGCACGCAGACTCCGGAAGCTGGACCCTGTTGGTGGCCTCTGGCTTCTGGGGCCTCTGCTCCAGCCACCCCGCTCCTGAGCAGCTGTAATCCCCAATGAGGGGTACGGGTGGTACAACTCTTGCGGTTTACTGTTTCCAGAAACCCTTAGTGAAATTACAGCTTTAATTAAATACAGCTGGCTGTATGTTATACTCCATATAATTATTGTGTTATTATTATTATCACTTAGACAAAAGTTCAAACAAAGTTTATTGTAAATGCTGTTTGACAGAAACAACTAAAGGAGCTGAGGGCTATTGGCTCGCCTGAGTGACAGAGGGGAGTGGCCGCTGCTGCTTGGTAGGCAAAGGAGAGAAGGGGCCCTCTGGGGGATGCAGGTGTGCATGAAGGCAACTGGGGAGGGAGGGCCCTGGGCCAGGATCAGGCTGAGGAGCTGTGTGACCTTGGGCAAGTCCCTGTCCCATCTCTAGGCCTCGGTTAGAGGCCTGGGACAGAAAAGTTTCATTTATCCTACAAGTGTTGCTTGAGACCTCCTATGAGTCAGGCACTGTTCCAGGCCCTGGAGCTCCGTGGTCAACCGAGAAACAAAATTCCTACCCTCATGGAGCTTACATTCTAGTGGAAGGGAGAGACAGTACATGAATGCATAAATAAATGTGTACTATTACAGCAGGTAGCAACAAGTAACCTGAGGAAAAATAAAGCAGGGAAGGGGAGAGAAAGAGATATTGGAAGGACTGGGCGGGGGTCACTATTTCAGGAAAGAACCCCAGCCCCCAAAGGGCTTGACCTTTGATCAGGGATCCGTATAAAGTGAAGGAGAGAGCTGTGAGAAAATGAGGGGGAAAAGCACTCCCAGCAGAGGGGCCAGCACTAGCAAAGGCCCTGAGGCAGGAGTCTATTTGGTGTGTTTAAGGAATGACTAGGAGGCCTGAGTCCTTTGGAGCAGAGGAAGGGAAGAAAAAAGTGATGGGAGACGAGGTCCCAGGGAGAGTGGGGGACATGTAAGGTTGGTAGGCCTTAGGGGGCACTTTGGATTTTACTCAAACATGACAAAAAACCATTGTGAGGTTAAGAGAAGGCAAGTGACAAATTAATTTGATTGGGATTTGATTCAAATTAAGATCACCAGGGCTCCTTCCAACTCTGACCCAACCTGACTACAAGGTCCGTTCTTGTGGAACAAACCACCTCAAAACTCAGTTGCTTAAAATGAAGATTTATTTTTTTATCTGTCATAGTTCCATGGGCTGACTGGGCTCAGCTGGACGGTTCTTGCTTGGGGTTAACTGTGGGGTTTAATCAGGTGGCAGCTGGGACTGGGGTCATCTGAAGACTGGACGGGGGGATGTCCAAGCTGTCTGGCATCTCAGCTGGGTGCTTGGCCAGACACATCTTTTCTTTCTCCTTGTGGCCACTCCATGTGGCTAGCTTGGGCTTCCTCACAGCATGGTGGGCTAAGGGGAGTTGGACTTCTTACATGGTGCCTGACGGTGAACCCGTCAAGAGGCCCAGGCAGAAAAGCTTTTTCTGGCCTAGCCTTGGAAGTCACTTTTGCCATATACTATTGGTTACCCTGGGCTGTCCCAGATTTAATATGAGAAGGGTCTATGCAAGAGTATGAATGCAGAGGGACTTCCCTGGTGGCGCAGTGATTAAGAATCCGCCTGCCAATGCAGTGGACACGGGTTCGAGCCTGGTCCGGGAAGATCCCACATGCTGCGGAGCAACTAAGCCCGTGCGCCACAACTACTGAAGCCCTCGTGCCTAGAGCCCGTGCTCTGCAACAAGAGAAGCCACTGCAATGAGAAGCCTGCGCACCACAACAAAGAGTAGCCCCCGCTCACTGCAACTAGAGAAAGCCCGCGCACAGCAACGAAGACCCAATGCAGCCAATAAATAAATAAATTTATATATATAAAAAAAAGGAGAGTATGAATGCAGAGAAGCATCGTTAATTGAGATGCCATCTTTAGAGACAAGCTGCCATAGTTTCCCACTAGAAAAGCCACAGAAATAATAATAGCTACTATTCATTGAGTGCTTTCTATGAATCAGGCACTGTTCTGGTTTCCATATTTTATCGCATTTCATCTTTATATCAACCCTAAGAGGTGGGTTCTATTGTTAACCCCACTTTACAGATGAGGAAACTGTGGCATAGGTTAAGCATCTTGCCCAAGGTCACATAGCTAGCGAGTAGGGAGCTGGGATTGAACCCAGGCTGTCCAAGCTTCCTTGGTAGTCTGGAGAGAGACATTTCAAAGTAGCTGGAGACAGAGGGACCGTCTCTGGTGTCCTGACTTCCCGTGTCCAGGGCATGGCAAGTGCCTGATTGAACTGGTTCGCTGAAATGCACAGCACAAGAGGAACTTTTCCACGTGTGGAAGGAGAGGGCTCTCTGAGCCTGCTGTCTGAACGCCTCCGTGGCCCTTGCAATTGGTACGGAAAACCAAAGAATGTATAAAGCATTCTTGAACTTGAAGAATCTTCAATATCAAGCCTAAATTGTATGGCATAGAAATGGGAACTGAGGTCCAGAGAGAGGCAGTTACTCTGCAACACATCAGTGAGATTCGTAGCCCAGATTTTGCCCCATGAACATACTCAGGGTCCTCACTGAGGGCTGGGCAGAGTGGAAACTACACATTATGGGGCAGAGCTGGAGTGGTGGCCCAGCGTCCCTCTGCTCCAAACTCTGCCGTGTGGTGTGCATGGCCCTGTGTGTGACTAGTGTCAGAGGGCTGAGCTGGAGGGGGTGGGCATGAGCCTGGGCTCTAGGAAGGGGGCACAGTGCACCAGGAATCAGGGAGACTTAACCTGCGACTTCGAGCACTCCCAGCCCCAGGCACAAGGGGCGCTGTGGTGTCCAGTGATCTTCATTCTAGGGCCTGGGGCTTCTGCAGATCGGCTGGTAAGAGCAGGGAATGAAAGGGGTTGGGGGTCTGGCATTTCAAAATCCTCATGCTTCTAAGGATGGGGGCAGGTTGTTCCTGGCGGCCAGGCCTCCAGTGTGGGCCTGCTATTTATCCTCCTTCCCGGGAGACACCCAGCCCATCACCTGGCTCGGAGCACAGAGCAGGTTGCTAACTTCTGCTGACACTGGCAGGGGCAACCGCTCCCAGCCTGATACCTCATGGCAGCCACACTTGCACAAATCTTAATTGTTTAGTTTAAAGAATTGTGTTTTGACCGCGAGGGGATTTTGGCTGGAGCTCAAGAAGTGATAATGATATTTCGCTGCCAAGACGTCTCCTTGGCGCTCTGTGTGTTAATGTGCACTTCCAAGACGCTCCAATTAACTGCATCAGCTCTCGGGGAGAGAAAGGAGAGGGAGAGGAGGCAGGCAGGGGAGAAGGGGAGGAGAAGGCTAGTCATCAGGAGAAGGCAGACAGGCCCCCACCTCCATCTTTTTATTAGCAAACAAATGGAGGGTGGGTGACAAAGTTCTTGAAGACAAGCTCCAAGTGAAGCGGTGTCTCACGCTGTGGAGGGGAGATACTGGAAAAGACTAGGAGGGCCCTTAAGTCAGATGCCCCAGCCCAAGCAGAGGCTCTCCTGGCCTGGAGTTCCCAGGGGCAGGCTGGCTTCATGGGCCCCCCACCGGTGTCTCCCACCTTCATCGTTTCCTCCGCGCTGGCCCCTGCCTACATGCGGTCCTCTCCCCATTACTCAGAGGGAGAAGACAGAGCTGACACAGACCCCGACTCTGATCTAAGCCTGACCCCAGCCTCTCGCCATTCTCGCCTCCTCGCTCCTGTTCCCCCGCACTCTACACCCCCCCGCAACTTCCAGCCTCACTATCTCTGCTGTTCCTTGAACTGAACATGCGGGTGTACTTTACACGGCAGAGACTGTGCATTTGCTGTTCCCTCTGCTTAGAACGCTCTTCACCAAGATATCTGCTTGGCTTGCTTCCCTACCTCCTGGAGGTTTTGACACAAATGTCACCTTCTCAGTGAGGCCGTATTAAAAATTGCAAGATGTGCCCCATCACTCCCTGTCCCCCTTCTCAGCTTTGTTTCTGAAGCTTTTACCACCATCTAACATATGATTTATCCACTTTTTAATTTTATTATCTGCCTCCACCACTGGCACATAACCTCGGAGGGGGCAGAGTTTTGTGTTTTGCTGTATATTTCCAGCAAGTAGAACAGTACCTGGCATATGGGAGACGCTCAATTAATGTTTGTTGGTTGATAACAGCATGAATGAACTCTGTGCTTGCCATCGTGCCTTGTCCCAGCACGGTTCCCTACTCTGAATCCTAACTCCAACTCTACGTCCACCCCTCCAGTTAGGCCTGCCACTACATGAACCCCTCCCCCCTAACTATTTCTTGACTCTCAAATCTCACTCTTACTCTCTGACCCCTGATTCAACTGCAGCCCTAGCCCTGCCCTTCACCTCTGTTCTTACCCTTGCCCCCATCAATCAAATCTTGACCCTTTCCCCATCCAGTCTGCGCCTTCTTAATTAAATGTCCTCAGCCCTTCCCGGAAGCCTCCAGCTCCCCTGTGCTTTGAGAACCCACTCCACCCTGGGCCTTGAAATAGGACCTCCCGCTGGAAATCCCAACGGGAGGGGGCGAGGCACACCTCTCCAGGTGAACATCCCCGCCCCCGCTCAAAGAGGGGATAGGGCTTCCCCACGATTGCTTCCACAAGGCCAAACTCTCAGGCATGCTCACTTGTTCAAAGAGCCATGGAGGACTCTGGGCAGGCAGCAACGCCTTCAGCCCTGCCTCCGGTCAGGAGTGGCTGTGGGAGGCTCTTCCTGGGTTACTTCACTTTCCCCTAGGGGTGAGAAGAGGAGGAGGGGGAGGGGGGAAGAAGGAGAGGAGAGGG
>NW_021703780.1:33563811-33637626 GCF_005190385.1 Monodon monoceros
GGAGGGGAGGAGGGGAGGGGGAGGGGAGGAGGGGAGGGGAAGGGAACTCCTTGGTCTTTTCCATCTCTGTTCCCAACTCAAGCACAAAAATGACCTTCCCACATGCTGAGGTGTGAGCTCACAACAGCCTCCCCCATCCCCTCTCACACACAGACTCACACTCTGCTCACTGCTCAGAAGCATCTAGAATCGCAAACACAGGCCGAGCCTGCAGTGTATGTGGAAGCAAAGGCTTACTCTAAAGCAACATCTGCCCCCCCCCCCCCACAGCCGTCCCAAAGTGGAAGGATGGGGGCAGCTGGCCGGAGGTGGGGGCCCAGAGGTCGCCCATCCAGAAGGAATGGGTGAGGGCTGAGGCCCCAGTGGGACTGGTCGGCATCCTCCATCCCCTCCCCCTCTCCTCCCCTCTCCTCCCCGCCTTCTTCCCCTCCCCCCCTCCCACTGCCTTCCCCCCTCTCCCAGTACCCATCAGGCCCCCGAGAGAGGGTCAGCTCCGCTGGCTCCAGTTACCAGAAGTTGGAGACAGGAAGATTTAGCGAGGGAGCCGGGACCAACACAGTGTGGTGTTTGTCCGCCTTTGAAACCGGAGGCTGAGCGGCGGGGGTGGGGAGCGGGCGGGAGGCCTCGGACACTCGGGTGAATTATCGCTCCGTTCGGGTTCTGACTTCCAAGGCTCTGGCCGCCCTCCCCCGGCCCCAGCTCCTGTTTCTCCAGGTGCCGGGGTGTTTTCCTACGTGTTAATTTGCCCCAGTTGACGCGCCCATTCTTGGCCCCGGCCCCCCAAGGGGAGACCAGCCCACCCTGGGGTGGGTCAGGGGGGCCTGGGGGGCGGAGAGAGCCGGGAGGTGCGGCCCGAGTCTTGCCCTGGGCTGAGAGGAACAGGAGACTGGATGGGAGGTGCGTGTTTGGGGAGGGTGGGTGTCAGCTCACAGACGCTCCATTGCCCTCTCCACACCCGGCACCCCCTCCCCACGGCCCCAGGAACGTCCTGGTGGGCCTGCGCACTCACAGCGACCCCTGCTGGCCCCTCAGCCACCTCCAGGAAGTTCGCCAGGGCTTCCCCTCCCTGGAAAAGAGCCCTGTAGAGAATGCTGTGAGGTGCTTTTGGCTTCCCAGACATCCTGTCTCTGCGTCTTCCCTAAGACATCATGAGGTCAGTCTAGCTCCTATGTTCATGATTTTTAGAGATGACATTTTAGACACAGGGAAACTGAGGCTCTGAGAGGCTAAGCGACTTGCTGAAGGCCACAGAGCTACTTAGAAGCAAGGTCAGGATTTGAACAGAGTTTTTCTGAGCCCAGTGTCCATGACCTTCCCCTTCATGCGTGTGGGAAGAGGGTGTGTGGAAAAGGAAGGAGAGAGGAGCACAGAAGGGGTTGGCACGGGATGATAAACGCATCCATGGGTCAGGGGAGGGGCCTAGCAGCAGGAAGGGCTCTCAGGGATGCCAGGGACCAGCCTGACCTAGCCCTTTGATCCCTGGCACTCCTCTCCCAGGCTGGAATGGGACCAGGGTCTGAAGCTGGGGCAAGAGTCTGCTGACACTCAGGGTGGCCCGTGTCGGGGTGGCCCACAGCTCCTGCTGCCCCACCCTACAGGCCTGGGGCCCAGGGAGGGGGGTGAATTCCTATCATCTGAGAGTGGGAGGCTGCGGATTAGAGAGGGGCTATTTCTGCTGCTAGAAGCTGGCAGTACAAAGGGTCTCCTGGTGACAGGGCCCCTTCCCCACTTCCCTTCCCAGGCTGGGCTGAACTGGATGGGAGAGGCACTTCTGACAGTTGTCCCCCTGGGCCCCTGCTCTCCCCCCCCCACCAGAGCCCCTCCTCACGTGACAGGCAGAGGGGCCAGGCCTCCGCCAGCCCAGGCTTCTCACCCCTAGTCTGCTGCACCGTCCTGCTTCCCTCCTTCCTGGCTGCGGGCCCCGCTCACCCCGCCTTGTCTCCCAAAGCTAAGCAAAACACCTCCATCCCACCTGCCCCTCCTCTTCTCTCCTCAGCTCCAAGGAGCCTTTGGCCTATCAGGTGGGCTGTGGGAGGACTACAGGCAGGTAGGTCAAAGAGTGAGTAAGGGTCCCCTCCCTGCCCTGCCCAAGCGGAGGCGGCAAACCTCCAACCTCCTGAGCAGAGCTGTGTGACGGGCGATGCAAGGAGACAGACGCATTCAGAACTGGGGCGCTTAGACCTCCCATCAACCTCTCTGGCCGTCTTTCCCTTTTACCACCCCTCCTTTCACATGCCCCCCTGAAGCCAGAGCTCTGTTCCTACCCAAGACCAAACCTCACATGCCCCCACACCATCACCCTGCCCTTACCCTCCCAGGATTTCTAACTTTTGGGGTCCTGAATTCTTACCTTCTTCTCCTGGTGGAACCCCGGGGCTGAAGGGCAAGACGGGGTGTTGAAGGAGGCATGAGCTGGCTACAGGGAGGGTTTAAACCCTTCTCACAGCCCTGCTCGCTAGCCGGGAACGTTGAAGCAAATCAGATTGTCCTGGATTTAAATGCATCTGTTCTGCTCACTAGTGTGGTCTTGGGCAAATGATTTAGCCTCTTTGGGCCATGTCTTTTCCTTTGGGAAAGATTCTAATTTTTTTTTTTTTGCGGTACACGGGCCTCTCACTGCTGTGGCCTCTCCCGTTGCGGAGCACAGGCTCCGGATGCGCAGGCTCAGCGGCCATGGCTCACGGGCCCAGCCGCTCCGCGGCATGTGGGATCTTCCTGGACTGGGGCATGAACCCGCGTCCCCTGCATCGGCAGGCGGACTCCCAACCACTGTGCCACCAGGGAAGCCCTCTAATCATTTTTTAATCTGTCCTCTGGAGCTGGTTGGGAGGACTAGCTGCACCTGGCCTGTAGGAGGTGTTTTAGAAATGAAGCTTTATTCCAGGCTTGTTGGTGAGTGAGTGTGTGTGTGTGCGTGGGGGTGAGGGTGTGCCTGGGGAGGGCAGAAGCGGGAGAGAAGGCCAAGGTGGCCAGATGGCAGGCAGCCTAGAGCAGGCTCAAAGAAAGCCCTGGCGCTGAGGCCTCTCAGAAAGCCTGGAAAGGTTCAGGGATGGATCAAGATGGTAACTAAATGGCCTACAACATCTTTACCGAGTTCCTGTGGTTGCCTTGGCTGTTTAGGAATAATGGAGGGTAGAGGAGGATTCATTTATTGATCCAGTGCAGAACTTTTGAACACCTTTTGTGTGCCAAGGCCAATGCTGGACCAATTGTGCTGAGGAGATCGTCACGTTTCCTGCCCTCATAGTGCTTACATTTTAGTGCAGTGACACAGACAAAAAGAAAATCAGGGCTTCCCTGGTGGCGCAGTGGTTAAGAATCCGCCTACCAATGCAGGGGACACAGGTTCGAGCCCTGGGCTGGGAAGATCCCACATGCCACGGAGCAACTAAGCTCGTGCGCCACACATACTGAGCCTGCACTCTAGAGCCCAAGAGCCCCAACTACCGAGCCCGCGCGCCACAACTACTGGAGCCTGCGCACCTAGAGCCCGTGCTCTGCACAACAAGAGAAGTCACTGCAATGAGAAGCCTGGGTACTGCAACGAAGAGTGGCCCCTGCTCACTGCAACGAGAGAAAGCCCGCGTGCAGCAACAAAGACCCAACTCAGCCATAAATAAATAAATTAATTAATTAAAAAAAAAAAGAAAATCAATGGGTGCATAAAACAATTGCAAACGAATTGCAAGAAAATTTACAAAGGGCTAAGACATGTGGTCACCCAAAAGCATAGCATGGAAGTTGAACCTGCAGGATGAGAAGGAACTGAGGAAAGCACAGCAGGCAGAGGGACAGATCGTGCAGAGGAAATGGGAGCAGGGAAGAGAGCGGGGAATGAGAAGAGATGCAGGGGAGAGGCCGTCGAAAGGCCACACTGTGTATGTAGGATGCTGTTGGCCATGGTGAGGTATTGCAATTTCCTTGTATGTGCAGTTGGGGGTCGTTGGAAAGAGAAGGGTGACACCATTGGATTAATGCTCCTCTGAGAAGGGGTGCTGCTCTGAGAAGGGGTGGGTGAGGATAAGGGTGGGAGCAGGAGGTCAGTGAGGCTGAGCAGAGGTCAGGCTGGAGGGAAGATGGACTGGCCTCGTGGGTAGCAGTGAAAGTGGTGACAAAGGATGGATTTGACGCTGCAGGACTGGCTGATGGGTTGGAGAGGAGGGGTGAGGGTGAGGAGAAGGGAGAAGTCAAGGAGGACAGCTGAGCTTTGGGCTGACTGGGAGATGTGAGCACCATTTTCTGAGTGGGAAAGCTTGAGGGAGGAGGTGTGGGGAGGCACACCAGAGCTCTGTTTTGGTTCTATTACATCTGAGATATCCGTGTGGATGGGAGGTGAACAGTTGGGGAAATGGGTCGGGAGGGAAAGTTCTCTTAATCTATGTTTTCTCATCCGTAAACCCAGGGTAAGAATAGCACGTAGGCACAGAGGATGGGGGCAGCTCTTCCCTCTCTGAGGCCGAGCACCCTCACAGGGAGGATGCTGCAGTGGTGACCACTTCGAGGATGTCTCCACAGGCTGGCTGTGAACAGAGGCCCAAGACACCTACAGAGCAGAAGCAGATACCAGGCCGTGTGAGCGCAATCAAGAACAGCTTCCAGGGCTTCCCTGGTGGCGCAGTGGTTGGGAGTCTGCCTGCTGATTCAGGGGACGCGGGTTCATGCCCCGGTCCGGGAAGATCCCACATGCCGCAGAGTGGCTGGGCCCGTGAGCCATGGCTGCTGAGCCTGTGCGTCTGGAGCCTGTGCTCCGCAACGGGAGAGGCCACAGCAATGAGAGGCCCGCGTACCGCAAAAAAAAAAAAGAACAGCTTCCAGACGGGGTGACTGGGACTGAGTTTTGTTTTATTATTATTATTTTTTAAGTGTTTTCAGCCATTCTCTAATGTAGTTTTATTTATTTTTGCTGTGTTGGGTCTTCATTTCTGTGCGAGGGCTTTCTCTAGTTGTGGCAAGCGGGGGCCACTCTTCATCACGGTGCGCGGGCCCCTCACTATCGCGGCCTCTTGTTGCGGAGCACAGGCTCCAGACGCGCAGGCTCAGTAGTTGTGGCTCACGGGCCTAGCTGTTCCGTGGCATGTGGGATCCTCCCAGACCAGGACTCGAACCCGTGTCCCCTGCATTAGCAGACAGATTCTCAACCACTGCGCCACCGGGGAAGCCCTGTTTTATTATTTTTAAACGTTTACTCCAGACGTTTCAAACATACATTAGACAGAATAGTGTAAGAGCCCCTCTGTATCCCATCACTCTGCCTCAACAACAAGAAATTCATGGCCAATTTTGTCCCATCTCTCCCCATATTATGGCTGAGGCAAATCACAGACATACTTCAGCCATAAATATTTCTTATGTATCAAAAAAAGATATGGACTCTCCAAAAAATAATTTTAATACCAATATCACGTAAAACATTAAAATTAGGTCTTTAACCCCAGTAGCAATAAGTAGCATCCCCGTCTAGGTTATGGAACCCACCCCACTCCATCCTACCCTCTCTGGGGTGGGAGAGGGGCCTGGGAGGGAAGAGGTATTACCCCCTCCTCAGTGCTTCAAGGTCCCAAAAGAAATGAGCTCAAAGGTGCCAGCCATGCCTCCAAATCCCATTGTGACAACATATTTGTGGGTAATACACCCCAAGAAGCTGTCATGGCTTCACCAAGCCTGGCCTGGGCAGACTTTCTGGAAGTCCACTGTACCCCAATCTCCCCCAGGTCCTGTGCCACAGACGGCCCCTCAGCTCATTGAAGGACATCTTTCCTGCCCTGAGGGATGAGGCAGTCACCCCACATCTTAATTCTTGTGATGAGCTCTGGGAAGAAGGGTGTTAGGACCCTGAGTTAGGCAGAGGCATGGGCAGGAAGGGGCATCCTTCATACACCCCTGGGCCCCAAAGCCCATGTCCAGGCCTCACAGAGCTGGGAGGAGGAAGGACCCTCACCTGAACACAACACACTCAAGGGCCCACTTGAGCAGGAAGCAAGGCTGAAAGGTAGGAAATCTAGAGGGCTGTGATGAGCTCCCAGGGGGAGGGAGCCCTCCAGGGACCCCCGCTAGGCCCTGGGGACTTTAGGTACTGGCTTTCTCTTATACTTCCTCATGCTAGAGTCTTCTGCTGCTTACCCCTTCCCTCCCCTAGAATCCACTAGACACTGTTTTCCATTTTCTCTTTCAAGGATGCCCCATCTTCTCAAGGACCCCCTCCCCAACACAATGGACTTCTCAAGGACTGCCACCACAATGTATCCCTTCTCACCCCCAGAAGCTTTCCTCCCACCTGAGGTTCCTTCTTCCTTCTCGCATTGATATCAGCCACCTTGATGGTATTTCAATTCAGAGATCGAAGAGAAACTTACACACTAGCTCTGAATTCAATCTGATTACAAGTAGGACCTGTATTTGTACAGTAATGTAGCTGGAATCCTAGGTTTGCATTGATTTCCGAGCAAACAAGCCAAGGAGGATTCAGGAATTTCTTTGGCACCACCGTTGGGCTGGGGACCTCCAGCCTCTGCTGAGACATTTGTAGTGACAGGAGGCTCAGTGCCTCACAAGGCTGCCCATTCTGCCGCAAAATAATCCCGAATGACCAGAAATATTTTCCTTCTTTTGAACCACAACCGAGACTCCTGTTTTTGGTGTGTGTGTGTGTGTGTGTGTGTGTGTGTGTGTGCGCGCATGGAGGGGTCACTACTAAAGCACACAGCCAGTTTTCTTGGGAAAAGAAATTTTGTTGTCTTTATGCAAAGAGCTTCATAACCGATTTCCTTTACCTGCCTGAGTTGCTGGTCTAAGAGCAGCATCGCACAGAGTTTATCTACGCAGATATTCCTCAGCCTCTGGGGCTGAGGGGCCTAGGGTTCGAAGAAGGGGAGGCGATGGAGAACACTGAGAATAGGAGGGAGGAGGAACATTCAGGGTAAGGAGGTAGCCTGCACAAAGGTTTGCAGGGGTAAATGGAGGGAGGCAGGAGGAGGCTGGGCCGGTATGAAAACCTTGGGGTTGGTGAAGGAAACCCAGATGCCCTCCATTCACAAAAATCCCCAGAAAAAGGGCTTTCCTTACTGGCAACCTTGGGCAAGTGACTTAATCTCTCAGAGCCTCAGTATCTTCGTCTGGAAAGTCGGTATAATATTGATAGCCACCTGCTAGACTTGTTGTGGGGATTACATGAGACAAACTGTGCAGTAGTGCCTGGTACATATTAAGTGTCAATACAATATAGCAATAATATATATAATACAATATTATATTACAAATAATATACTATTATTTACTCTTTTCTGAGCCCCAATTCTCCTTCCAGCTTCAGAATCTGGGCTCCCTTTCAGCATCTGTTTAAGAAATCCATTCTTCCCATGTGTGTGGTTCTCCCTACTGCAGACAGCAGCCATCACTGGGTGGGGCAGGGCAGAGGCTCCCCTGTCCATTACTCAGGGTTTCCAAGGCCCTGGCAGGGACTACCTCCCCCTCGTCCCCTCCAGGCAGCTCCCGGCTCCTGAGGGATGGGAAGTATGTTTGGAGAGGGAGGGGGTTATTGTACCCAGAGTCAGCATCCCAGAGCCAGGCCCTAGGGCTCAGTATGCTGGCTGCACTGGGCACCTGCGCCAGCCTCCCCCTCTTCCCAGCACTACAGGGGTCCTGATGGCTGGGCAGTCAGGCAATCTATGTGCTAGCCCGGGCTCTTGCACAAACTTGCTGTGTGACGTTGGGCAAGTCCCTTCCCCTCTCTGAGCCTCAGTTTGCTCCTGTGATTTAAAAAAAGGAGAAAAGAATTACGATTCCATGATTTGATGTTAAGTTATTCAGATCGGAAAGGGGAAGGGGAAGTTAAGGAAACCAGGGATTTTAACCAATAGAGTCTAGTCACTGGTACTCAAGGCAAAGAGATTGGGGAGGATTATCTGAATAACTCTCCCCAATTACCAGGTCACCACAGGAATGGAGACCTAGTTTGACCAACTCCCAGGCTCGGGAACACAACCCTCTGCTTTTCCTCTCTGGTTCCAGCCAACCTCTTCCTGAGGATTTAACCCTGTTTACAGAAATGCGAATTTGCATGATGAAAATAACCGTAGCCGGACTGTGATTTTACTGAGCTTGGCACAAGGCTCGGAAAAAGCGGCTGCATAGCCAATTACTGGAATTTTTAAACACAAATAATATTTTATGGGATCAGTGGGCTGGCGCGGGGCCGCCGCACCCGGCGCGGCTCCTCCGCCCACAAACAAGCTCCGATTGTGCGGCGGGCGAGCGCGCCAGCCCGGGGCTGGGAGGTGGGGTGGGGGTCCGCGGGCGGGCCGGGGTCCGCGGGCGGGCAGGTGCAGCGCGGGGCTCGACAGCCCGGGCTCCGGCGGGTGGGGAGCGTCGGTGAGGCCCGGGCCGGGTGGGGAGCGCCAGGCGCCCAGCTCACCTGCAGCGCCGCGCCAGGAAGCGTTTAGCGCCAGAGGGCGCGCCGAGCGCTACGCTCCCCTGCCCGGCAGCCGCCCGCTGGGCCTGGCCCGAGCCCCGCGCCCTTGGCACGGCCGTGGCCGCCGCGCCGCCTCCGGAAGGCCGGCTTCCCGGAACGGCCCGAGGGCGGCGGGGAATCCGCGCCGAGGCCCTGGAGCCACCCCTCGCCTTCCCGATCCCGCCCGAGGCGTGCTGGCGCGCTGGAGGCCGACGCCGGAGCCGCGGGCTGCGCGCGAGGCCAATGCCGGTCGATGGCACAGTCCAGGGCACCGGGACCTCCCCGCTGTCCCGCCACGGGTCCCCGTCCCTGCGCTCCCCGAGCCCGCAGGGCGTGGCCCGGGACCCCGGGAGGCTGGCCGTCCTGGCAGCCGCGCACTCCCTGCCGGGGGCTCGTCCCCCGTCGTCCGCCCGCCTTCCCCGCGGAGCGCCCGGCCCCAGCACGCAAGGGTTAAGAAGGGGCAGGTGTGTCGCCAGATGCCGCTCACCACCCCTCTCCCCGCAGTCCCGTCGGCCTCCTCCTCCTCCGCCCACCCGCTCAGAACTAAACAGTCCCAAATAAAAGTGCTATTGTTGCCTTTCCCCACCCCCGTCGCTGCCCCGCCACCTGGAGCGGAGCCCGGTCCCCTCCTCACCTGCCCCGGGGCCGGTCGGGGGGAGGGGAAGTGGGGCCTCCGAGCGGGGACTTCCGCTCCGTCTCAGCCTCCAGCTTCCCCTCCCCTAGTGCCCCCAGCACTGATCCCTAGGCCAGTGGCGGGCGCCGTGGCTTGGGGGCTGGGGGGCTCCTTGCTGGCCTGAGAGCTGGGTTCGGGCCTCCCCGCGCCCCTGTCTCTAGCCCCTCATCCTCACTGGCTAGACCAGTGGCGGGGTGTGCAGAGCTGGAGACGAGTAGGCCCTGTCGAGACGCCCAGGACAGTGCCAGCCTCGCTCGGCAATTGGCAGCTGGTATTTTTAAAACATTATTTGTCCCTCGACAAGTCAGGGAAGGGGGTGTAAGAGTGATGACTCCCTTCTTACAGACCGAGAAGCGGAGGCACGCTGAGAGGAAGTGTCTCGCCCAAAGTCAGGAGGCTGGTCAGAACTCAGGTCTGTCGGCTCCCCTGGCACCGCGGGGCCTCGGGTGCTCATTTGAAGGATCCCAGAGACTGGCAGCCTGGCACGACCTCGGACTCACTGTAGGACCTTGGACTAGTTACTACCCCTCCCCAGGTTTCCTCCGTTCTTAAATCGATAGGAGTGGACTAAAGTGATTCCTGAATTCCCGTAACTCCAAGGGGCTGGCAGATCCTCCGGAGGTCTGGGGGCCCAAGGTGGGACCCCACGAGTGAACGAGGCAGCCGCGGCCTGTGCAGAGGGAAGAAAATGTTTCCCCGCCTGCTCCCCATCTCCGCCAGCCTCTCCCGCCCTGCCTCCATCCCTCCTGCCGGCCCCAGGGAGGCTGAACTACGAGGTTAAATAAATATCTGACGGTGACTCAAGGAAACGAGTCAAGACCGTTGCCGGGAGAAGAAACCCAGACCTCGGTGAAGATCCGCCCCCGAGTCCGAGCAGCCCCCGCCCCGCCCCTGAGGCGTGTGTGCGGAGCCCTGGCCCCCTCGGGTCTCGCCCAAGTGCCCCAGGATAGCCAGCCCCCTCCCCTCGACCTGCTCTTGCTTGGTGCTTTGGCACGGCTGGGGCTGGGGGTGTGCGCTCAGGGTTACCGTATTTCCTCTCTTTGCGCCCTCGGTTTTGAGAGCAGGTATTTAACTTCTCCGAGCCACGGGAGAGTCCTTTCTGTACTGTGGAAAGTCGGGAGGCTTGAGATTTTGTTTTTGTTCTCTTAGCTCTCTCATAACCTCTCTCCTGATCTGCCGACCTGTCAGTCCTGTTTCCTGTCTCCACCTGAATGTGTAGCGGGCATCTCAAACAAAACTTGTCCAACTTCGAAATTCTGATCTTCTCCCCCCAGGCCTGCTCCTTTCTGTCTTCTCCATCTCCGAAAAGGGCAACTTCATCTTTCCAGTTGCTCAGAAAGAAAATCTTAGAGTTATTCTCAACCCCTCTCTTTTACTGTCATCATTCATCCAAATGCTTTAGGGAATCTTGTTCACTTTGCCTTCAAAATATGTCCAGATTCTGGCTACCCTTCACCACTTCCCCGTTTACCCCCCTGTTCTGACCCACCATCTTCTCTTGCCTGGAATATTACAACACCTCTTAACTTGTCACTCTGCATCCCTTGTCCTCCTTAGTCTGTTCTCAACAGAGCAGCCAGGGTTATCTTTTTAAAACCAAAGTCAGATCCTGTCCCTCTTCTGCTCAAAAACCTAATGGCTGCACATCTCACTCAGAGAAAAGGGTCCTTCCAAGACCCTAGATGATCTGATCACCACTCTGCCCTTCCCTCCCACTCCTCTCCCCCTCACTCTACTCCAGTCACACTGGCCTTCTCACTGTTCTACAGGCAGGACAGCACACTTCTGCCTCAGGGCCTTTGCACTTGCTATTCCCTTTGCCTGGAATAATCTTTTCCCAGATTCCTATAGTGCTTTCTTGCTCACTTTGCTAAGGCTTTTTCTACCTCCCACCAATACACACAGCCTCCCCATCTCCCTTCCTCTGCTTCACACATGTCAGTAACTTTTATCACCATCTAACATATGCTACATATTTACCTGCTAATTTGTTTGTCTATCTCCTCCCACTAGATTGTAGATGCTATGAAGGCAGAGGCTTTTTAAAGAGTCTCAGCCTGAGAACAGAGCTTCACACATAGTGGGCACTCAGTAAATATTTGTTGAATAAATGAATAAATGAAGGAATGACCTAGTCATCTTCCCTTCCTGGGCCTTACTTTTCTCACCTGCACAAGTGAGTTGGATCCAGTGAAAGTCCCCTCAGCTTTGAGAGTCCTGTGGGGGACTCCAGCTGGGCCTGGGGGATGCCGGTGTATATCCCCATGAGGAGTGGAGAACTGGTGGTTTAGAGGAGCTGAAGGTGGGCTGAGGAGGGTTCTGAAGGATCTTCAGAAATCTGAAATTGTCACCTTTCCTGATACTTGAGGGGTCAGGAGAGGTGAGAGGTGAGGGGTGTGCTAATCAATCATTCATTCGTTCAGGCCAAATGTGCTTCAAATGCCTTTACACAAGGGTGCCCAGGGCAGAGGCACTGCTGTAGAGGGGAGAAGGGAGCAGTACCCAAGATTAGTCTTTGATGGCTGAGCTGAGCTTCTGATAGGTAGTGGGAGTCCAAGATGAATAAGACTCAGTTCTCTCTCTGGGGAAGCTCAGACTAGTATCTAATAATTTTTAATATATATAAAAATTTATTTATTTATTTTTGGCTGTGTTCGGTCTTCACTGCTGCGTGGGCTTTCTCTAGTTGTGGTGAGCGGGCACTATTCTTTGTTGCGGTGCACGGGCTTCTCATTGTGGTGGCTTCTCTTTGCTGCAGAGCATGGGCTCTAGGCGCGTGGGCTTCAGTAGTTGTGGCACGTGGGCTCTAGAGCACAGGCTCAGTAGTTGTGGCACACGAGCTTAATGGCTCTGCGGCATGTGGGATCTTCCCGGACCAGGGCTCGAACCCACGTCCCCTGCATTGTCAGGTGGATTCTTAACCACTGCACCACCAGGGAAGTCCCAGTAACTAATAATTTTTAAGCAATGATTGATGTGTTATAATCAGGAAACTTATTTGGGGGGCAGGCAGGGAAATGATCCCAACTCTTCCCACAGTGGAGGGGATGTCAAAGGAGGCCTTCTGGAGGAGGCAACACAGCTGAGCAAGATTTGAAAGACAAAGAAAGGAGAGCAGGGCTTTTGTCGAGGGCATGACTGTAGTGCCAGTACTTCCTGATCATGGAAGTGATGTGGTAAGGACGCTATGATTTGGGAAGGTGAGAGTGAGGGGTGGAAAGGGGAACCAAGCTGTCAACTCGCTCTGTGCCTGTGCCACCAGGGCAAGGCAGAGGAGGCTTATGCTACGGAGGTTGCAGCCTAGTCCAGGGGGCCCACTCATTCATTCAAGAAGCATCCCTGAAGGTACCCCATGTGTCCAGCCTGGGGCAAGACCCTGTAGGAGGCAGGGACATGCAGAGTGAGACCCGGGCCAGTGGTCAGGACACTAGGGCCATCAACAGCTCTGGTCCAGGTTGGCTGTGTGACCCTGGGTGAGCCTGGAACCTCTCTGAGCTTTAGTTCTCCCAACTGTGGAGGCAATAGATAATTCCACCTGCACCACATTACTCATGGATTACACTGAGGATCAAATGAGATAATCTCACCATATGCACTTAAAAGTGTATGACAGAGGGACAAGAATTAACACAAAGCAAGGTCTCAGTCCTTCAAGAGCTTGGAGTATGGTCTTTGTAGCTTAGAGCCCCCTCCCTTGGTCTCCCAACTTTCCATTTCACTCTGGATCTTGGAGCCCCTTGGGACTGGCTGACTCCCTCCCTAGCCTTGCACTTGAGTTGGCTTCCTTCCTGACCCCAGGACTTCCAAAGGAGGTCTCCCCCTCGTGGCACTTCCTGGAATAACAGAACAGGTCTCTGAGCAAGAAGCGATGGGGCCAGACTAACCACAAAAAGGGAGTGGGAAGAGCCCAGAAGAGGAAGAACCTGACGACTGGGGAAAGGAACAGGGCAAACGTGCAAAGGAAGTAAAGCCTGAAAGAGAATGTTACACTGGAAGGGGCCTGGGACCTCCTCCCACACCCCATTTTACAGATGAGGGAACGGAGGTTTGGGGAAAGGGAAGTTAGAGGCAGGACCATGACTCAGGTGTCCATACACCCCTGTGCTGGGTTCATTCCATTACACCAAGTACCACATGCATTTATACAACTCATGAACAGTGTACATTGCGAATTCCCTCTACATCTGGCAGCATCCCCCTGAGGGCCTCAGGCGATGTAGCAGTCTCTCCCAGGGCAAAGATTGCCAAATGCCAAAGACTCTGCAGCCGGAGTGGCTGGTATAACCTCAGAGTTAATATATTGTAGATCCAGAGATCATAGATAGATAACTCACCTGGATTTTTTTCTTTTTATTGGGCTATGGGTATAGGGATAAGGATGGGGACACAAATCCACATCTAAATGACCAACTCAACCTGCAGGGTGTGTGTGTGTGTGTGTGTGTGTGTGTGTGTGTGTGTGTGTGTGTGTTGCACTTGCAAGCATGGAGTGCTTTATCCAAAAAAATGTTTAAACCTACATCTTCTAATTTAGTTCTTGCTGCTATTATTAGCCCACTTTAGAGATGAGAACAATGAGTCACCAAAGGACCAAGTGATTTGCCAAGGTCAAGAAGAACATTAGGGAAGGACCAATGTGGTGCATACAGAAGGCACTGATAGATGCCATCACTTGCCCGTGAGACGGCCTCGTTATTATTGAGCGGATTTCAGGAGGAATGCTTCCCAACCTGCGGTCCTCTCCTACCACAGAGGAGGTTTCTGGCTTCCTCGGATCCTGGCAGCCTGGATGGGCCTCTGGCTTTACGTTTAAGGTAAGGGGTGAGGTGGGGGATGGGCACAAAGAATGCAGCAGCAGAAGAGGGGCTGCCTGCCTGCATTGAGCTGGGGCGCTTTCAAAATAGCTTCATTTGGCTCATTGGCTGGCTGAGGGGAGGCCTCGATTTCTGATCGCCCCAGGGATCGGAAAGCAAAGGTGGGCTCGAGGGCCACCGTGAAAATGTACTAGGATCCAGGAGAAGACCCTGTTGCTGTGTCCCGTTGCTATGTCAGCAGGGTGTTCAGTGGAGAGAGAAAATCCTGGGATCGGGCGTGGAGCACACTGGGTCCTGGGTTCAAGTGCTGTATGACCCTGCATAGTGTAGAGCAGTGGTTGGGAATGGAGGCTCTGGAGCCAGGCTGCCTGGGTTCTCATCCCAGGGTCCCCACTCAATAGATCTCTGGCCTCGACTTCACCTCTCTGAGCCTGTTTTCTTATCAGTAAAATGGGGAATAATAGTTCCTACCCAAAGATTGTTGGAAGCATTAAATGAATGAATCACGTGGAGTACTTAGGAAATTGCCTGGCATATAGTAAGTGCTCAATAAACATAATCTATTATTAGGAAAGACCCATCTGAGTTACAAGATCATCACCTGTGCAGTGAAAGGGGTTGTGTTAGATGAGTGATTTCCAGTTATGGGGGCCACAGCTCTCCGGGGAAGGTTTTTTTCCAAGAAGGGACAAAACTATAGAAAATAAAACTTGGTACGACATTCTGTGGTGTGGCTTACAGAAGATTTGAATGTTTCCCTGAGGGCACAAGTTTACAGAGTTGAGTCACGGGACTAGAGCATCCTTAGATTCCTGGACCCATTATTCTGTGGCTCTGGGGTTATCTTCTCAGTCTGGAGGGTGTAAAGTCCAGGGTAGTCCCATGCTGGATGACTGGGGACCCTGATCCCAAGCCTGGCAGCTTAAGCCTTGGTGCCCAGAGGGTATCTTGGGGTGAGTCCCAGGGAGCTGAGCGTCCTGGATTGTCCTGCATCCAGCCTGTCCTTGGGAGGGGGTGGATTTGGGGGATGAGGAAAGAGAGGCCTTCATAGAAGAAGGCAGGCAGGAAAAGCTCCTTGCCCATCATGTTTACTGAACTGCACTGAATTATGACTAAATGTCAAGATCTGGCTTCAGGCAATTGCCAAAATCATTTAGGGGTTGACAGAGGAGGGAGGGAGGGGACACGGGGAGCTTGGGGGAGAATGTTCCTGTAATTCTTCAGTCTGAGGTACATTAAGCAACCATAAGCCATGTCGAGAGCTTGAATTACATTAGAGAGATTATCCTGTTACAGTTCATAATCCTGGATAATATACCGTCTTGGAGCACACCTGCCCATGATAAATCTCACCCCGTAATGGCCTGACCCTGGGGACCCAGGGAGGCTGGGGCAGCAGGTGAAGGCTAGCATCATGGACACAGCCTTGGCAGAGGTACCTGTGAGACCTCCTGACTCATCCTTGTGCCCCCTACCCCTGCCTCAGCCCAGAGGGAGTGGATGTAGCTGGGAGCTTCAAACTTCTCCATCTCCATTCAAGGCGTTTGGCTCCCTAGCGCCCCTCTAGCCTTAACCCCTACTCCATGAGCCCTCCTTCTGATCCGGCGGGGGACGACAGGCCCTTGGCATCCCCGTCTCCAGGCTCTCCTCTCCCTGAATGTCTTCCCCTTAATCTCTCCAAACCCAACTGGCATTTCATGGTCTGTGAAGACCCCACAGAGAACACACACTGACATCCCCCTTCGTTCCAGCTCATGGCACTGACCCACCCTGGTGAATGGGTGTGACCCCTGCCACCTACCTGTTTCTGAGCATCTGTCTCCCCAGCGAGAGCACAAGTACCACGGAATCAGGAACCATGACTACGGCCACAGCACTTAGCACAGAGAGGCTAGGTAACTTGTCCAAGTTCATGCAACTAGTTCGTGGCAGAATCAGGGTTTGAACCCCGCTTGCCTGGCTCCAGAGTCCCTGCTTTTGGCCATCAGGGAACACTGTCTCTCTAACCTAAAAGCTCTGTCCTGTGTCATGAGGGGGCCTGGCCCCTCTTTCCATGAGCTGCCACATCCTTACTAGGGTCTATTTGCCTTACACCAGGGACCCTCACGAGCCAGAGGGCTGACTCTTGTGGTAGATCTTAGGGCGGAATGGCACCTGAGCCTCCTAGCTTCACCCCCAGCCTTTTCAAGTGGCCCACTCCACCATGTGACCTCACTAACATCCCCATTAACTTGGCAGCCCTGTCCCAGTCCTAACACCCTCTCTTCTGCTGGTCATTGCTTGGCCCCCAGCTCCTGGCAGGCCTGGAAGTGTCTGGGAGCCTGCTACCTGTCCCTGCTCTCTCTCTGCATGACACCCCTAGCCCTGTCAGCCTCAAATTCTGCTTTACTCCTCCCACCTCCCTTCCCCAGACACACATTCCATGTGTACCTCTACCTGAGGGAATGGGAAGGGCACCTTTCTGGGTCTCCTGGGGTTAGCTATGCTACTGGGGCTTCAGCTAATGCCAGTCACTCCGGGTCTCCTAAAAAGAAGCCACAGCTGCTGTATAGCAAGTGCTAAGCGCCAAGCATCGGGTTATGCTTTTCACCTGCATCATCTCATCTACCCCCCCCCCCAGGCCAGCTCTATGAGACAGGTACTATATAATTTCTATTTTATGTAATTTCTCCAGATGACAAAGTTGAGGCTTAGGGCAGTTAAAAATAGTGTCATAGGTCAACACCCAGTAAAGGGCAGAGCTGAAATTCAAACCTAAGCCTGCTGGTTCCAGAGTACGTGCGCTTAACTCTTGATGCCACACTGCCTCTTTATGGTGAGTGCCAGACACCCTGGGCTGCCTCCCCAGCCCTATCCACACCCCCCAGGCTCACCTTTCTCCATCCCTTCTCACCCCTGCAGGCATCTCTAGCACCTTCCTCCCTACCTTTCTCTTGCCAAGCTCCAGAACTCCCCTGCATTCCAAGTCACTCAGTGTGTCAAGGATTCATCCCCTCTCTGGGTACCTCCACATCATTCATCCAGCGATGGAACATGACGGTTTGACCATCCACCCATCCATTCATTCCCATCATTCATTCATGGAATCCTGGAATGTCGGGGCTAGAAGGGGCTTTGGAGATTATCTGGTCCAGCGGCTTTTAAACCAGAATGCATTTTTCACAGAAAGCCTTCTGTGGAAGTTCTATAGAGATCAATGAGGGTTGTGGGGGGGGGTGTGTGTATGTGTGTGTGTGTGTGTGTGTGTGTGTGTGTGTTGGGAGGTTGGAGGTGGTGTCCAGAGCCCTGCCTTCTCACCCCCACCCCCCTGCTCTATAGTCCCAGAGTGCAATTAGCCCAGGGCTGTGTCCAGACACCCCCAGTCCATAAGAACCTGTTGCTTTCAGTCACTAACCAAGGGATGGCTGGGCTCCTTGCTCTCCGTGGACCCTCAGGACCTCTCCTCTCCACATGAGCTCTCCAGCTGGACAACCAGACTTCTTACACAGCAGCTCAGAGCTCCCTGAAGCACACAAGTGGAAGATTCCAGGCCTTCTTAAGACTAAGGCTCAGAAGTGGAATGACCTCACTTCTGCCGCACCCTCTTGGCTAAATTCAGGGGGAAAAGAAAGAAACTCCACCTCTTAGTGGAGGAATGACAAAGAATTTGCAGTCCTCTTTAACCCACCGCCATCTGTGTGACCTGAGCGAGAAAATTACTGAACCTTCCCAATTTTCCATCTTTGTTCTCATCCGTGAAGAATAGATACATGGAATCGGTGGAAAGTACTCAGAGCAGTGCCTGGCACAGAGTAAGGACGCACTACGTGTCAGCTGGTGCTATTTCTACTTCTCACCCCCGTGCCTAGCACCGTGCTAGGTAACTGGTGAGGCTGGGGGAGATCTACAAGAGTAAATGGCAACAACAGTTTATACTCCTGATAATCAATAATCTAGTTCATGAGATAAAATTAACACACGCCGAGATCAAAGTACTAATTCAAGGCATTGTGTAATTCAGGAGCCCATGAGAGGTACAGATAACATACTTGAGGAAGTTGGAGGACAAAGAGACCGGACATGGGGGCTGGGTGGCCAGTCAAGGCTTCAAGGAGGGAGGGGCCCCCCTGGAGGGCCAATGGTTTGTCCAATGGTTCGGCACAGACTCAGTCCAGCTCCCTGCTTTCAAATCTTAGCTCTGCCACTTTCTGGATGTGTCTCTGTGATCTTGCAAGATGCTTAGCCTCTCTCTGTGGCAGTTTCCTTTCTGTACCATGTATCTATCTTCTAGGGCTCCAGTGAGGAGTAACTGATTTATTTCCTATAAAGGGCAGCAGTGTCTGACATGGGATAGGTGCTCAGCAAGTTGAGTTAATCTCATCATCCCTCACGAGAGGAGACTTTGGCTTGGTGGCGAGAAGGGACAGAGGTCTCCAGGTGGATGGAAACAGTGACTGCATGTGTAAAGCGGGACTATGCCTGTGTCGTGCTCAGGGATGGAGAGGGAGCGCCTCTGCACGGGTGGAGACGTTTTGCGGCTGGGGAGGGGAGTGGGGGGCGTGGGCAGCTGGGGCCAAGGCCGAGAAAAGGGCAGACTGTGGGAGCCTTCAGGCCCAGCTAGGGTAGTCTGGACTTGGTCCTTACAGCCTTCTAACAAGGGAGGGCTGCCATCTGGGCTGTGTGTGAAAGGGCCCCCCAGCAGTGGTGTGCAGGTGGATTAAAGACAGAGAGATGGCTTAGGGGACCATGGCCACAATTCAGGCATGAAATGGGCACGTCCTGGACTTGGGTGGAGGTGGAGGGAAAGGGAGGGACTGGCCGCCTGGAGAGGGAGTCACTGCAGTTCTGGGGAGCCCCTGCCTCCAGCCCATTCACCCACCACGCCCGGCTGCTGGCTTCTGCCCTGGCTTCCTCCCTTCCGGGCCGGGCTTGAAGGCTGCATTCAGGAAGGGGGAAGCACAGGGCCAGCTCGACCCCCCAGAGAAACGACTGGACCCCATCTAGCCTCACAGCGCGGACTTGGACCAAAAGGAGCAATTCTGGGAGGGGGAACCCAGCACTGGCTCTGTGTGTGTGTGTGTGTGTGTGTGTGTGTGTGTGTGTGTGTGTGTGAGAGAGAGAGAGAGAGAGAAAGATTGTATGTGTGTGAGAGAGTGTGTATTTGTTGTGTATGCCTGCGTGTGAGAGAGACTGTGAGTGTGTGACAAAGAGAGAAGAGGGAGGACCATATGTCTATTTTCTCTGGGAAACAGATGTCTCCTCAAGTGGGTGAGAGAGTCAGTAAGGCAAGAAGAGAAGTGGGGTTAGAGGATCAGCTCCACATGAGCAAGTAAATTGTCCCACGCACAGGGCCCCTGTGTGTGTCAATTTTTCAGATATTTTCCCTTTCTCTCTCTCTCTAAATCTTTCCTTTTCCAGTGTTTCTTCTTTCTCTCTCCCCAGGCTCGTCCACCCGTGCACAGCCGTAGGCGGTATTCCCTCCGTCTGGTGGCTCGCATGGCGAGGAGCTGGGGATGCCCCCTTCCTTTGCTCAGGCTTCTCCTGGGCGGGGGCGGCGGTCAGAGCCCAACCAGCAGCGGGCTAGGGCAAGAGACCAGGTCATTCTCCCCATCTTGTCTCTGCCCAGCTTGCCTTGTGGCCCCACCCTTCGCTCCGCCTCTTCCCCAACAAACACTTAAGCACCAATGATGTGCAAGGCACTGGTCCAGGCCCGGGGGCTCAGGGGCCAGCCGATTCTGAAGTCCTGCTTGCCCAGCACCCTTGCTTTGGGAGAGTGGGATGGGAAGGGAACATGTCTTGCTTACTATCCAGGCATGATGTGCCAGAACGGAAATCCCCCTCTTCGCTCCTTTCTCTGGTTTGTCCCGGTGCTTCCTGGTTTGGTTCTCTGCTCTTCTGCCAGCCTTCCTGGTGAAAAACGCAGAGACGTTGGAGCCAGAGAGGCCTGGGTTTACATCCCAGCTCTGCCTCTTTCAAGCTGTGGGATCTGCAGCAAGAAGAGGCTTCACCTCTCTGGCCTCTGGATTTCCTCGTCCAGATTGTAACGTTTATTGCTGAGTTGTTGGGAGAATGAAATTAGAAAATGAGCCAGAGTGCCTAGCAAAGCCATTTTCTCCCTTTTTGGTCTTGTTTCTTTTTTCTTGTCCCTTTTCTTTTATTTATTTAGGAAAAATGTACTGAGACTTCAATATGCTGGAACTGTGGGACGGGGAGAGGGCGGGAGTCCTGGTATCCGCTCTCCAGGAAACAAGATTCCAGCCAGAGCCTGGCAGCCCGTCCCCTGGCCTCTGCTTCCTCACAGCCCATCTTCATCCCTTGGGAAGTGGGGAGCACCGAGGGCTTCTGAGCAGGGCAGTGACACCTGTGCTTTAGGACAGGGACCCGGGGTTAGTGCCGAGAGATGGGGAGGAAGGGGGGCAGCCGACGGGGCACTGCCAAAGCCCTCCCGTCACTCCTCTTTCTCTCCATCTTCCCTTCTCCCTCCCTGTGACACTCTTCTCTCTCTCCCTCCCTCTCTCTTCTCCTCTCCCTCCATTCCTCTCTCCCCTTCGGCTCCCCCTGCGGCTTGCCAGCTGCCAGCAGATGACATCTCCTTTCATGTTTGGGGCTGAGCACGGCTTTGAATGTTCGTTTGATTCCGTTAAGATAATAGCTGGTTCACTGTCAGAGGCAGACTGATCAGTTAAAACCTTAATCACTGCCTGTCTCCTCACATGGCTCTTACTTTTTAAGAGATTAATCCCCTCAGCCCTGCTCCAGCTCACATACGCCTCGGGGGAAAAAAAGGCAAGGTTTGTGCTATCCTTGTTATTATTATTGTTATTGTTGTCACCCTCATTACTCTGCGCGTTAACTCCCTCCCTCTGTTCTTTCAACTGTTCCTTTCTTTCTCTTTTAACCCCCTTTGGGACCCCAATCTTCCCCCAGCTCACTTGTGTTCTCTCTCTCTCTCTCTCTCTATCACACACACACACACACACACACACTCAGCTGTGGCTCTCCAGACAAAGTGTGAGCACGGGGACAGGACACGGTCCAGGCACATGCAGAGCGGGGTGGCTGGAGGATGCAGCTCTGTGCCACGGGCAGAGCCCAATCTTTGGAGTCAGACAGACCTGCCCCACCGCTCCCTCAAGTATTCACATGCTATGTGACCTTGGAGAGGAGCCTCAGTTTCCTCATCTGTAAAATGGGCATGAGAACACTCCCTTTGGGGAGGCTGTGAGCACCGAATACAAGAAAACATGTAGGGTACCCACAGCAGGGCCTGGCACAGGGCAGGGGTGCAGTGTCTTTCTCATTCTTCGTTCCTGCCTCCCCGATTCTATGGAAAGATCCTTCCCAGAGGTTGCTCTGTCCCTCCCAGAAGATGACGTCTCTTCTCTAGGCTCTTTTGCAGACGCTCCTCATGGGATCACCCGTCTCAGTCGACAGGTCTTACCCGGGATCCGGGAAGGAGATTCTGCTCGATGCCGACCCGTAAAGGGAATGTTAGGGACCAGAGAGGTCTGGCATGCCCATCGTTGGTGTCATTCTGTCATTCCTTCACAGCAAGGCATTAGGAGTTTGGGGTCTGGAGGCAGAATGCCTGGGTTTGAATTGCTTGCTGGTTGGATACCTTGGATGAGTCCGGGACTCAGTTTCCTTTTCTAAAGCAGGAGTGATGATAGCACTTAGCTCTTAGTGCCTGGCACAGTAAGTGCTATATAAGTGTTAGTCATGCCTGTTCAGTAAAGATGCCTGGGAGCGCTAAGAATGCAGAGTTCAACAGGACATGGTCCTGTTGCCAGGATGAGCCTGGCCTCGTGCAGAGGCTGACAAGTCAGCCGCAATTATGGTCCCATGTGGAGGACAAGTGGCCCAACCTCAGCGGTGAGGGGCAGCCTCTGGCAGAAGTAGATGGTGAGCTCCATGGCGGTAGGACTTTGTTTTTCCCACTGCTGTGTCCCCAGTGCCTAGAATGGGGCCTGGCGCAGAGTAAGAGCTGTCAGTCGTTGCTGGATGGACAAGCGAAGAGCCAGCTGAGCTACATCCTAAAGGAAGAGTAGGTGACAACCCTCCCCTCCCTGGGTCTCAGTCTTCTCATATGTGAAAAAAGGGCTTGGACTGGAGTCCAGAGGTCTTGCTGGCTATCCTAGAAATCCATGCCCACTGACAGGGGTGGGCTGTGGATGAGGGTAATGAAGGTGGGGGTAGAGGTGGGGGATGGGAAGAATGAGGAGGATGGGGTAGTGGTGGAGGTGGGGATGGGGGATGGGCAAGTACAGGGGAGGGTGGTGGGTTCTGCTCCTGTTTAGAGACGGGGCTGGAAAGAGTTAGGGGGCCTGAAACATCCTCCTCCACTTGCCAACACCAGCAGTAGGCGGCCTGGGGTTAGTGGCATGACACTCCTGCGGCAGTCGGTCCGATGGGCTTGTGATGCCTTTTTTCTAATTTGGTGAGCTCTGAAGATTAGAAGGCAGGGAGAAGAGTTTTCCTCTCGCAGGTTATTATCCTGCCAACTCCCTGGGCGCCCAAGGGAGGGAGTCAGCGTGTTCCAGGAGAAAAGGAAGCAGGTCCTGGCATTCTGGATCGAGTGCCCCTGGGGAGCGGGGAGGGAGCCAAGGCTGGTGCAAATAAAATTGATGCTATTAATGGATCTGGTGCTGGTTGAAATGGGAGCAGCAGCCGTCTCAGCAGCAGCAGAACCGGTGGGAGGAGGGAAGGGGGCTTCTTGGAAGTAGAACTTACAGATGCTAAGCGTCTTTGGCTTGAAGGGACCCCAGATTTGCCTTTTCCTGAAAAAGAGGGGCATCCTCACTGTGCGGGTCACATGGTCCTTCTCCCCCGACTCCGCCCCTCCTCAGTCTAGGCCAAGGGTCCGGAGGTCTGTGTTGAGGCCAATCCCAGTTCCTTGGGGAAAGACCAATGCCTCCGGGTTGCAGGTCACATGGACGTGGATCTAGAGAATTCCATCACACACCTGGTTCTGCTCTCAGCTCACGCTAGGGGAGGGAAAGGCAGGCTGGGGGTGAGGGGCTGGCTAGTCTGGACTCAGTAGAGGGCCCAGGATGGCCCTCCTGGCCAGAAGGAGCATCCACTGAGGCCTGTGTCTGATGACTAAAGTCCCCCTTAGCCCATCCCAGCTGGGCTAAGGCTGAGTGGTGTCATGGAAGGGCGCCAGCCTGGAGGCCAGGAGTGCTGAGTCCTAGCTCTCCCCTGACCCACTGACAAGCTGGGTGACCTCAGCCTGGAGACCACCTCTCTTCGGGCTTCACTTTCCCCAACGTGCTGAGGATCTGTACACGCTGTTGTTTTGGGTCCTGGCGGAGGCTGTGGCCTGTGTTAAAGTGTGTCTGCCCTTCAGGTCTCACATCAGTTCCTCTGGGAGCGTCTCTACTCAGTCACAGCTGAGACTTCTGGGCTTAGGGGACAGGGCAGGGGGGAAGGGAACGGGGGTGGGGTGGGGCTGCCGTGGGAGGGACATAGCACAGGAGGAGCCTTGGGAAGGCAGGTGGGAGAGAAGCACAGCCCACGCTGCCCACTGGGCTGTCTGCCAGCCCCCTGGGTGAGGAGGGGGTCCTCATCTGCCTGGTGGGCAGCCATGAAGGTCTGGCCAGTGGTGGCCTCATGAGGTGCCCTTTCCAGACCAGTGGAATACCTAATTATTAGACACCCCAAGTGAACCTTTTAAATATCTCCACATGTGACAAAATTATTGTCATAATAAATAATAATAATGGTTGGAAAATACCAGACAGTGAAAATGTTCTTTCATTAAACCGTATATAAACCCACCAAACAATAAGTAATAAATAACATGAATATTACACTACAGAAAAGAGGAAAGTGATTAATACATTAAAATTATATTAACGGCTTTTTTTGGGGGAGGAGAAGGAAACACCTGAAGAAAATTTCCCCAAAGGGTGACGCTTCAAAGTTGCAGAGAACGATTTGCATAGAGAATGACAGGACCAAGTCTGTGACTTTGTAATCACTGCATATCATGGTTTATTTTTGAATCTACTGTTTAAACGCAGGGGTGTGTAGAACTCTGGGAACTGAGACGACAGTGACTGAAGCCAGGCTAATGACCCTGAATTGTTACAAGCTTACTCTGGAAGGGAAGAGTGTAGTGAGTTCTGTGTGCTCCAGGCTGACTGTATGCAGGAGAGTTCTTCAAAGGAACTACCCTGTACAATATTTATGAAAGAATAAGTAACAGAGATGCACTCATTTGAAGTTCATATCTATATTATTGAAACTCAACAGTAACCGCAGTAATTGCTTAGAACATAGCACAACAGAAGAATTTTTTTTTCCAAGGGAGTAATGTTTTATCACTGACACAGAATTGCTGGCGCTTGGTGATAAGAAAAAAGCAGACCGACTTTTAGCCGATTTTATTATTGTTTTAAAGTTCTCTACACACAATGAACCTCTTCTTTGCCTGCACCTGAGGCAGACTGTTCCCTCTGCCCCCAACCTCGGTTCTCCACTGGGCTTTGCACATTCAAACCCCTTATTCCAGAAATCTTGGCTCCAAACCCTTCCCAATCAGGGCAAGTTAAGAAAACAGAGGCAAATAGCAATACATGTTAATCACCATCATCGTTGTTATTTTTAAAAAGTAAAGAACCTAGCAAATTTCACAGGACCCATACCATGGTCTAAGCATTATGTTTAGTACGTCACATCCATTAGCTCATTCGATCCTCACAATCATCTTGGGAGGTAGGTTTTATTAAGCCCATTTTATTGATGAGGAAACTGAGGCTTATGGGGATTGCATACTTCAGTTTACATAGATGGCAAGCATCAGAGATGAATTCAAACTCCAAAGCCCATGCTCTTACCCTCTATGCAATGGACAATACAAGGCTTTATTTGATTACACATCCAATGAGTAGAGCCAGCAATGTTGCAGACACTCAGAGGACAGGGGGTCATTTTGAAAGGCCGAGGGGGTCAGAGAAGACTTCCTGGAGGAGGATGCTCTTCATTTAGGCTTTTATTTTCACTTTTTTTTGTTGTTGTTGTTGTTTGTTTGTTTTTGCGGTACGCGGGCCTCTCACTGTTGTGGCATCTCCCGTTGCGGAGCACAGGCTCGGGACGCACAGGCTCAGCGGCCATGGCTCACGGGCCCAGCCGCTCCGCAACATGTGGGATCTTCCCGGACCGGGGCACGAATCCGTGTGCCCTGCATCGGCAGGCGGACTCCCAACTACTGCGCCACCAGGGAAGCCCTTTTTTTTCATTTTTCATTTTTAAAAAATTTTTTGGCTGTGCTGTGCGGCTTGCGGGATCTTAGTTCCCTGACCAGAGATCGAACTGGAGCCCTCAGCAGTGAGAGCCTGGAGTCCTAACCACTGGACCACCAGGGAGTTCCTTCCACTTAGGCTTTAAAGCAGACTGCCCTCAGGAGCAGCACCTTCCCTGCTCATCCAGGTAAAACATGCTTTGTCTTGGTGACTGGTCAGGACGGAGCTCCTAGTGCCACCCCAGGCCCGAATCTTTTCCTTCTCTCTGAAGACTCAGCCTCCCGCCACAAGGCCGCCTCTGTCTCCCAGTCAGTCTTGCTTCCTCCACCACTCCTGCCTCTGGTTAACCCTTACCTGATTCTGCCCTGCATTGCACTCACTTGTAGACACCAAACAATCCCTCCCACCACCCCACCACCCCCTACACAGACAGAAGGGCTTTATTTCTATTTTACTTTATTTATCAAACACTTATTGAGTGCTTACTGTGTTCCAGGCCTCTTCTAAATAATTTCAAACATTAGCTATTAAATCCCCATCACAAGACTATGAGGTGGTTACGATTACTGCCTCCACTTTACAGATGGGGAAACTGAGGCACAGATGTTCACTTATTAAATAGCAGTTGAGATTTAAACCTAGGCAGTCTGACAGCAAACTGTGTATTTAACTACCAAGGTAAGCTTTGAGAGTAGGAAGTGTTCCTTAGTCTTTTCTGCAGACTGGACAAACCTGGGCATCAGGTCTTCTTCCTACGGTGTCAGATGATATGGAAATTTTCCTTTGAATGAATTGAACCAGGTGAGTCTGACACCTGGTTCCTGACACCATGGGGGTCCAACTGGAAGCGGTGGTTCTCAGCTGGGGATGGTTTGTCTCCCTCCTCCTTGGGGACATTTGACAATTTCTGGAGGCATCTGTGGTTATCACAACTGGGAAGAGGAGTGTGTGTGATGCCAGCACCTAGCGAGTAGAGGCTAGGGATGCTGCTAAACGACCAGCCCCTGAGTCTCAGTTTTCTCATCTCTAAAGCAGGCTTTGGTCAGGGTCAACCAAGATAATGGCTAGGAAGGTAATTGTTATTGTGACCATTATGGGGCGGGACTTGGGGTGAATCTTGCAGGCTTAAGTCTGCCTGTTCCAGATCCCTGCAGGAGTTGCTGCTTGTGTTGGTGGTGGGGGGGAGGGGACAGACCTTGCTCCTCCCTCTCAGGAAAAGGGAAGGAGGGATGGGGAGTCCCACTAGGCGTCCCAGGCCTGCAGGTCTTTAGGAACAGTAGGCAGAGGAGCCAGGGGTCCGGGAGGCACTCAGAGGCCAGCAGCAAACTGAGCTCTGTCCCACCGGGGCCTGGAAGCCACTTCCCCAGACAGGGGCAATTATCACAATCAAACAGTTGACACCAATTACGCACCAGGCCGAGAGGCGATGGCGGCTGTGCGGCAGCCTCGGCTTTGCATTTCTTAATGCGGACTGACAGACGCTGACCCTAGGGGGCACCGAGCTTGCCAGCTCTCAGCTGTTTCTGAGGCTCCAATTTTGAGAGCCAAATTACTGCCAGGGCCCGCCCGTTCGCAGCACAGACCTGCCTCTGGAAGGCAGAAGCATTCGCGCCTCCAGGGTCCCCATAATCGGCAGCGCAGGGCTCACGGGGCTTGGCTGGAACTGCCCTTCCTGGGAGGGCTGAGGGTGCGCAGCGGGCCAGGTGCGCTGGGTCCTGAGGGAAGCGTCCACCGGGTCCCTGCCGCCCCACTCAGGGAACCCACCGAGCACCGTGGAGGGGGCGCTCAGCTTCACTCTATGTGTCCTACACTGTGAGGTCTCACTCTTCTTCCTGCATCCCCTAGGGAAGAGAGAGCAGGAGGGTCTTTTAGGAAGTGGAGCTCTCCCCATCGGAAGCTGGTCCTGGACAGTTTCTTTTCTTTTGGGTGGCAGGGAGGGCGGGTATTAAGCAGTGCTTACCATGCTGTTGTGCTGGGCACGCAGGAGTGCCAGCCATGCCCCGAGGGGCTCGGCTACAGGCAGCAGAGGCCACAAACCCAGCCTGCACGGTGAGGGTGTGAGGATGGACAGGCCTGCGTTCATGCCATGCTGTAGGTCAGTCAGGGACCTGTGGAGCTTTAGTTTCCTGACCTGTAAGGGCCTTCCAGTTTTAGGATCCCCCAAAGCAGGAGTTACCTCCTGATAAGGCCACAGGGAAGTCTGGGTCAGGATTCCTCAAACTTCAAGCATTGAGATGATCAGGGCAACATGCTTTCCCTCCGTTTACTTCCAACTTCATCCACCTCCCCCTTATGGGGTGCAAATTCCTGCTCGTACCCCCACCTCTGCTCAGTCCCCCCACCTCTGCTCAGTCCCAGGCACTCCGGAAGACTACTGGGTGGTGAAGGAGAAATGAATCCAGTTCGGGGCTGGTCTTTTAAGTCCCCAGCTTTGACAAAGTAAGCCCTCTGCCCATCAGTGCCTCTCAGCCTCCCCAAGGCTGGTTGCCCTCTGTGCACCTGAGACACACAGTGCTAGGAGGCACTAGGCTCTGTGAGAGGGGGTGCCTGGCCGTCTAACATGTCTCCTCTTTGCCCCCAGACCCTCCCTGGGCCCCATGCCAGCCAACCATCAGGCCTGCCTGAAAGTCAAGGACTGCGATGGGAGGGGCGCCTTCAGGGGTAGGAAGACTCACCAACCGTGCCCAGCGGCCTCTTTGCCACTGGGGTAGGAGGCGGATCACGTTACAAGAGGACCTTCCCAGGCGAAGAGTGCGCGTGCCCCCCAACCCACAGAGTCCCCAACACGCCCCTTGAGCTTCCCACTACACCCTCTGGACTGCCAGCCCAGTCTCTTAGATGCACATCCATCCTATTTTCTGATCTTGTGAAAAAGAACCCTTTTTGGAAAACTGAGCATTCCTCCCTCCCCCAACGGTGTTTGGACTTCCCCACTGTTCAAACGGAAAAACAGGATTCAGCAGGGGCAGGGCGCCACTGATGGGAGAACTCCAGCTCGGCACATCAAGGGCACCTCCTGCGTGCTCGTGTAGGGTTCCGTCCTTGGGCTGGCCATCCTCTGCCCAGTCATGAGGATGGAGTAGCGCCAGGGTAACTGCCCTACTTCCGAGACGTGGCCTGGGGACCCCATTGAAGTCCCAGCGGCTCTCCTGGCCTGGGCGTCTGGGCTGAAACCACAGTTTCCGCGCGGGTATCCGGGGCCACTCTCCTGAGTCCGGCTCAGACCCGGCGGCCCAGGGATCCTGATTCTAGGCCTTCAACTCGGAGCCGCCAGAGTCGAGTCGTTGGCGCTAGAGCATTCAGGGCTTTGCCCCGAGATCAGGGCAGCCGGGGCGTGGCGGCGTCCCCTCGGGCCCTCGCTGCCACATGCGCGTTCCGTCGGGCAGCCGCATCAGTCACCGTCCCCGCCTCGTGTGGCGCCCGGCCCAGGAGGCCGGGCCTGGGTGCCAAGCGGAAGCGGGTGAGATCCCGCCGTGCGCCGCCGGGAGGAAAGGAGCCCGAGCCCCTGTGCCGGGTGGGACACCCCGGCCACAGCGCGCCCGCCCCCAAAGCTGGGCGACATTAAACCCAGCGCGTGGCGATTCCCCGGGCCTCCGCGAGGGCGGGCGACGCCCCTGACAAGGACCGGGAGTGTTTATCTGTATATCGTGTCAGCAAGTGCATCGGCTTTAAAAGGCCAAGCGGGGTCCCTGGGGATTAAGGATCAGACACAGGGAGCCCTGTTCTCTCTGTCTCCGCCCTCTTTCCCACCCCAGGAACAAGAAAAAGAAAAATCTGTTGGAAATGCACTTTTCCCCCCCGCCACTCCACACCCCCCTTTCCTCTGCTTTCACCGACTTAAAAGAAAAATAAAATACATTCCAGGAACTGGGACGGCTGCGGAGCAAACTCAAACCAGAAAATGCTTAAAGATGTTTTAATGACTTAAACACAGGGCCGGTTTGTGTCTAAAAGTTTCCACATTAAAAAAAAAAAAAAAGAAAAAGAAGAAGAAAGAAAAGAAAATTCAATATTAAATATCCTTCCATCACCTCCTGGGCCCCTCCACCAGGCCCTCCTGGTTCCCCTCGCCTTCTGGGGGCTCCACGTCCCCATTTTCCTCTGCATCTTTGCCTTCAGCTGTGGGCTATTAGCACCCGGTGTGAACAGAGACCAGACCCCTCTATAAACTTTATATTCACATTCCAAAAACGAAAAAACAAGGAAAAGGGAGAAAAACAACACCCTTAGGTACAGGCCCAAATGTTCCTGCGAGCTGAGGCCTTCCCCTCTCCCCAGGCTCAGGGTCAGAACTGTTAACTAGCAGCTGACAGATTTTTACAACACGAATTAGACCCTCGTTTGACTCAGGATTAGCTCTATCTTCCATCTCATTGCTGCTCTGCCTTGTTGGAGCCCCCTTTCTTGGAGGTGGGGAGTTGCAGATAGGTCTTTGGGGTCCCGTCAGAATTCTCGCTCTCTGAGCTGGGGTGGGATGGGATGAGGAGACAGGGAGACACAGGTAACTGGTGAGACTTGGGATCCTGGATGGGGCTGGGGGTGGCTAGCTGGAGGGCCTGAATGAGTTTCTTGAGGCATTTGTCAGGTGGAGTGAACCAGACACCTGCCTCGTGATACAGGTAAGTTATGTGGTGGGTAAGGCAGGTGCTGGGTTAGAGATTGATCTTCTCATTATTCCAAGGGATCACAAACCTTGGGAACAACAATAGTGATTGCAATATTTACTGAGCACTTGCTGTATGCCGTTTTGTATTTAATCCTCAAATTAAACCCATGATGTGGGCACTATCGTTATTATGCCCATTTCACAGATGACGATGCTGAGGCTTAGAGAGGGTAGGAAATTTACCCGAGGACCCTGCCAGTAAGTAGGAGATTCAGGATTCAAATCTGGCACTGGACGAGTCTGGAGCCTGAGCCTTCAGGTCAAACTGCCTCTAATGCCAAGATCACAGTGGGTGCCTACTACGTAAACATCTGTCTCTAATCTCTTTGTTTTCATTTCACTCACTAACTGAATTTTAGGAACTTTAAGCCTGAATTCCTGCTGGTAGAGTTCTGACCATCTCCTGTTATCTAGTGTGAGACGAAGACCAGCAATCATCCTCTCATCCTGGATCTACCTCTGGGATTCAAGAGCTGTTAGGGTAGGATCCTGGTTGGGTGACTGGCTTCTCTCTTATTCTTCCTGGATCCAAAGAAGCACTTTACAGGGTGTAATTTCTAATGAAGGCAGTTAGGCATTTGCCAAGAGGCCTGGGGAGAGAGAGGCGCTTTCATGTCACCAGAATGGAGAAGGGCTGGAGGAGCTGGAGCCCTGGGCAGCTGCCCAGATGTTTGGCCTCTGGGAGCTTGACTACAGAGGTAGCTCCAGCTGCTTATGCCGTCTTCTCCTCGTGAAGGTCAGCACAGGGTGGGGAGAGGGGAGGGTGGTGGAGCTACTGGTGTCTGGACACCAAGGACACAGTGACACTTTAGTATTCTCAGCTCAAGGGCTCGTCATGGGAAAAGCTGCTTTATGGACACAACTTACTACTCAAGGGTCAGCCCAGAGCAGAAAAATGTCTGGGAATTCTGGAGCCATTCAGAGTCTTTTTTTTTTTTTTTTTTTTTTAGTGGAAATTTGAGGAAATTTTGAAGCATATGTAATACTTTGACTTTAAGTGCCCTTAACAAAGTTAAATCACTTTGTCAGTTTAGGAATGTAAAAATGCTTTATGTATAACTTGGTTTGCTCATAAAATCTTCATTTGGGTGTATTTAGAAACATGAGGCCAGAGAAAGGAAAGTTGAAATTTGAGGAAAAACCTCCAACCCTCTGACATGGAGTGAGAAAACAAATAGAAGTTTCTTTATAAATTTTGTTTGTCTCCTCGTGTGGTTAGGCACATGTGTGGTGCTGGAGGTTGGGGGTCAGAGACTGCCCCCCATATCTCAGGAGGGAGCCACCTAAGGAACAGGGCAGGGAGAAGGAGAAACATACAGAGAACTGACAAGGGCACCAGAGCCAGGGAGGCTGGAGCTGAGTTTTCCTAGGGATTTTGGAGGAGGAGCAGCATGGCTCTGTGCAAAGGGTAGGTCATTGCCCTCATGGCAAAGTCACCCCATTCCCAGCTGAGACTGAAGTTTCAATGTCTTCCTATTATATTAGTTCACCCCCGACAACGTTTTCTTCTTCTCCTAGTCTTCCTTTTTTCTAGTCTTCTTGCTACCCTCTGACTTCTAACCTTTTCCCCCGGGAGCAGAGAGTCTCCCTGAAGTTCTCCAAAAGCTCCCAAACTTGATTCATTCCAAGCAACATTTATTAGGATCCTTCAGGGATAGGGACGTGAATTAGACCCTGTCTTTGTCCTTGGGTGCCAGGTGCAGGCCGAGTCAGAAGAGGATAACTGCTATTTATTGAGTACTTTCTACGTGCCAGGTACTGTATTAAGTGATATATGTATTACATTAACACAGTTAAACTCAAGAGTTGAGTCTCATTAAACCCATTTTACAGATAGTGAAACTGAGGCACAGATTGATTAAGTAACTTGCTCAAGGTCAACTGGGGTTTGAACTGAGGCAGTCTGGGCTCCACATCTGTGCCCTTAACCATGCCAGTATCCCAAGGCCAGGGGTGTTCCCAGGATGCTTGATGATCACTGGGGATAGCACTGTCCCTGTCCTTGGGCATCTCAAAAGGCCTCTTTGAGGAGATGACACCTGGGTGGCTGCAGAGACAAAGGAAATGGGATAGAACATTCCAGGCTGAAAGGATGGGAGAGAGAGGCATCACAGTATAAAGTTCAGTATCGCATGTCAGGAGATAAACCATTTTTGGAATTTCTAGAATGTAAATAAAGTGTGAGGTCAGAGCACACAGGGGAGGAGGCTGGGGAGACAGGTAGGAGAAGGACCAGACCATGGTGAGCTTGTCCCATGCTTGGAGTTGAAGGTATCTTCTGTAGGGGACGAACAGCCATCCAAGGGTTTATGCCAGGGAATGAGGCAAGAAATGTGCATTCTTGATAGAATTATCTGGGGGAGGGGAACATTGTGGAGAAAGGACCGGATAGAGGTGAGACTGGAGGCATGAACACCAACTGGGAGTTGAATGGGGAATCTGAATAGACAACTTAACATTGGGAATGGAGAAATGGCTTGAACTAGAGGCAAGAAAATTTTGTTTCCTTTCATTTACTACTTACAGTCTGCCTTATTCCATTAAAGATTCTCAACTAGACCTCTGACTTCCTAAATTCTTCCCAGAATGTTTCCTTATTTTTCCCCCACTAATTGCTCACCGCTGGGTAAGTTGGCCCGGTTCACATTACTCAGCTTCTTCTCTGAAAACTGACCTATTTATTACAGCGAGGTGACCATGCAAGCCGGTGGCTGAGTTCAGTCCTGATTCCCACCTGTTACACAACTATTAATAGCACTCCCTTTTACTCTGCAAAGTGTTCTGCTTTGAACTATGTGGTCACCCTACTTAAAGCACATACATGAAAAACAATTGCGACAAAGCCTTGAATCTAGATGGCATTAAATTATGTGTAGGTACATTAAAATGATCTTACTTGCTCAGTGATAACTCTGAGAAGTAGGCAGGATAAAGGTTATTGCCACTCCTTTTTTTTTCCTCCTTCCTTCCTCCCTCCCTCCTTCTTTTTCTCTCTTTCTTTCCTTATTTCTTGTTGTTGTTTAAGACACAAAGAAAAGGAAGTTCAAGTACATTAAATGACTTGCTGAAAGCACACATGTAGTAAGAAGTAGAGGTAGGGTTTGGATTTGAATCTTCTCATTCTGCTACACCACAGTTTCTCTTTTATGCTGTGGTAGATTAAAGATGGCCACATGCTCTTTGCAACCCTCCCATTCAAAGGTAGAGTCTAATCTCTTTCCTTGAATCTGGGTTGGTCTTAGTGATTTGCATAACCAATAGAACGTGGGAGAAGTGACAAGGGTTGAGCGAGTAACAGAATTAGGTCCTGAGCCCAGGTTTCCTGACTCCTAGTTCAAAGCTCCCTTCACTTCCCCATGTCTCATCCCCAGCCTTCCCCTTTTCCTAGGGAGCATCTTCTCAGCCCTTCCACTCATCACTGATGCCCTGCACCCCTATCCAGCAACAGAAAGGAGTGGGGAGAGGCATGTCTTTCATCCGCATATACAGATCTGAAGATGGAGAAAGTTTAAGTTTCACAGCCCTGGAGAAAAAGAGAATCCGAGAGTGAATGCTGGGAAAACATGGGGGGAAGCAGCGTGGTGTGAGAGGGAGACCCTGGAGGATGTTTCAGTAGGTTAATAACCTAAGCTGTTGCCAAGCTGAAATTAGAAAGAGGAAGGCTCTGCCTTCCGAATGTGGAGGAGGGGGGCTAATCCTGTCCTTTGATAAATGGATCACATTCTAGCAAAATGAGATGCTCCGCCCCAGTAGCTGCAGTGGGACATTGGGCTGGGGAGGCGGGGGGGTGGGTAGGGGGCCTCCGGAGCCCCAGCAATGAGGTTAAGACGCAGAACTGTGAGGCGTGGGTACATGAGCGATGAAATTGCAGTCACTTTGGTGGCTCTTTATTAAATAACCTGCAATAGAGACGATGGGCAGAGGTACCAGGCTCAGTTTGGACTCTTCACCTCCCCACCAGCCTTTCTGGAGACCTGTCCCCTCCCCCTGCCTTCCTGGGCCCTCTCTGATCAAGTCCCCAGCTCTGCTCTTTCCCCTTGTCACTCATTTCTTTGGTTCAGACCTGGGCTGGCGCGGCCTCAAACAGCAGCAGCTTTTAGTGCCTCTGCACGTGTGATGCTTTTGAGGCTCCCAGGGAGAGTTCAGGGACTCTTCTCCCCACCTCTCCCTTCCCAGTGTCCTCCATCTCTGGGTAGCAGCCTGGAGTGAAGAAGTCACTTGCCTTTTGGACATTTCAGGAAGGGCCAGTGCTGGCTGGGTCTCCCCACAGAGGGGTGGCCTCCTGGGAGCCTCTGGGTGTGATAAATGTTCAACCACTCCCAGCTCTCCAGGGATGTATTTTTAAAAATCTCTTTAATTCATAGACTTTTACACCTCCAGAGGTCTCAGAGACAGGAACTGGCCCGTGCAAGCTTAAAACGAGCTCCCTTCCTCCCAATTACTCCCCCACCCCCACCTTCAAGTCCACCAAATGTTGAGTGAAAGGCCAGACATAATTTGGTGGAATGATTTTCTGAAAGGGAAGACAGCTCGAGGAGGTTAGGCAAAGCTCTTGAAACCTAACTCGAATGATGCAATGACAGTTTATCCCAATTCTCTCCATCTTTCATTGGGGAAAAAATTACTGAGCTTTTTATACATGCTGGGCAAAATCCTAGGCATTGGGGATTTACAGAGAAAGGGGATATAGCCCTGTTCCTCAAATCGCTCAGTTTGGTGGAGGAAACTAATGATAATAATTACGTGCTTATTAGAGCTGTGACAGAGCACTTCATATATATCACAACATATGAATATGTGTAACATATGCATCATTTAATTCTCACAACAACCCTATGAAACCACTACTATTACTGTCTACCATTGAATAATGAGAAAATGAGGCACAGAGAGGTTTTGGAACTCATTCAAGGTCACACAGCTAGTAAGTGGTAGAGCTGGGATTTGAACCCAGGCTGTTTGTCTCTAGCTCCAGAATTTGTGCTCTTAAAAACTAAATTACAGGGGCTTCCCTTGTGGCGCAGTGGTTGGGAGTCCGCCTGCCGATGCAGGGGACACGGGTTCGTGCCCTGGTCCGGGAAAATCCCACATGCCGCGGAGCGGCTGGGCCCGTGAGCCATGGCCGCTGAGGCTGTGCGTCCGGAGCCTGTGCTCCGCAACGGGAGAGGCCACAGCAGTGAGAGGCCCACGTACCGCAAAACAAAAAACAAAAAACACTAAATAACAATTCAGTATAATTTTCATGGCGAGGGAAGGGAGGTGGCTAGTATTAGACCAGAAGGAGATGTTAAAGATAATCCAGACAAACCCGAATACCAGCTGAGAAACTGAGGCTCTGAGAAGTTGAGTGACTTTCCCAATGTTAGCATTACTAAGTGGGCGTTGAACTCACACCACCCATTCTAATGGGCCTCTTTCCCTTCCTCTATTGCTGCCAGGAATCTGGGAGAGCTGCACCCAGCAGGGGAAGGACATTCTAGTAAAGGAGCCTGGCAGGGACCAAGATGGAGACCCAAGATCCTGGCAGGTTCTGGAAACAGCAAGTAGAGTGGGTGTGGCGGGAGCACCTGAACGTGGGGACAGGGAAGGATGAGGGTGGAAAGGCGGGGTGGGGACAGATTGGAAAGGGCCAGGATATTTTGCTAAGGCAAAGGGGAGTTATGAAGGATGCCATGATCAAATGCACTTCACTTATGTTCTCTCTGGCCATTGTGTGGAGGGAAACAAGGAGACATCCAGAAGACTGGCTTGGGGGCGTCGCTGGGGATGCTCTGGTGTGAACAGGACATTCACAAAGGTGGTAAGGAGAGCATGTAACAAGAACAGAAAGGGGGACATAGAAACTCCTCGTAGGTTAGAGCCCTAACTTAAAATTTTCAAAAAGAAAGTTAAAGAGAAGAAAGTGTCAGGACGAGTCGAAAAGCCTTGGACCAATGGGGTTTTGCTAATAGATAAGAGCAAGAGTGAGAGCTTTCAACCTGTATTTTGCACTCATCTTCACAAGGAGAAGAATCTTTGGATCGAGGAGTGGAAGGTAAACAGTAGTAAGAGAGAGCAGAAGCTTGAGAAGGGCTAAGAGGCTGTGAGACAGCACTTGGGCTCTCTAAGCAAATTCAAGTCTCCCGCGAGAGACCCAGGGAAAGAGCTCGACCAAGGCACGTCAGTATCCTTGGAGTGATCAGGGAGGATGGGGATTCCGCAAACCGCTGACCAGCTGTCTGACACTGACCTCAGTTATGATTCCAGATAGGGTTCCTGAGGGCATGCTTGTGACAGTCTCCCTGGCTTCTGTCATAAGTGTTCAAGCAACTTTAAAAAATAAGTTATATATAGTTTAACAAAAAACAGTACATGTGGATAGTTTAAAAAGTCAAGCAATGCTCAAAAGCTCACCACACAGCCCAGCGGCCTCCTGTGCTTCACTCCCCATGCTGGTTACTTGCCAGGCTCACTAGAGGCACCATCCTCAAACCTTTCCGTTTTTTCTTTTAGCTTTTCAACATGTTCTGGTATTTACTTCTATATTTTAAAGTAACATGCCTATGATGCTGTCTCTTGATTCATTCCTTTTAGATTGTTTTGTAAACTTCACCTGGTGAACGGTTCAGAGCTCATGGAAGAGTGCACTTCTGACACGCCTTCCGGTGAGAGAGGGACACGTGATTGTTTCTGGCCAATGAGAGTGTAAGAGGAAGTGATAAGTATCACATTTGAGACAGGAAAAGCTCAAATGTGCTTCTTTAGTCTCTGCCCTGCCATGGGATTGAGGATGCCATGTATTCCAGATGGGGTAGCTACAAATTGGTAGAGCCACTCACTGAGTCTCTGAATGACCGTATGGAGCAGAACCCCTGACAACCCACATGAGAATAATGTGAGAAAGACATAAACTTTTATTATGTTATGTCATTTAGATTTTGGAGTTGTTACTATAGAATAACTTCATCCAACCTAATATATACCTTATGAGTTTAGCTCACTTATACCCCTTCTCCAAAGCCTACTAATTACATTTCAATTTTCAAAAACTTTGTATAAGATATACCCTATTACATTTTTCTACTCTGTCACACTGTAATTGATCAGTTCCATTCTTCTTTTTTCTTGGAAAGAGATCTCCTGGAGCGCTTCAAACTTCTGCTGTAATATGGACTGAAGGCTCTTGAGATCTATACAATTGTTCTTCCCTGTATTCTGGATTCCATGTTGTCTTCTTTTTTGGTTTAATTTCTCTTTTTGGTGGAGCACATTTTCCAGTAGCTTTCTGACAAAGGGTCGTTGGAAGATGCATTTTTTAGATTTTGGGTGTTTGGAAATGTCTTTTTGCCATCCACATACATGATCTGGGTATAAATTGGCTGGGTATAGAAGCCTAGGATGAAAATAACCATGGCACAGGCTACTAGCTATCCACCAAAATCTTGGGCACGCAGTTTGAGTGCATTTTCCAGCTTCCTTTGCAATAAGGTTTGGTCGTGAGATTAAGTTCCCTTTAATGGAAATTAAAATTCCAGACCTGGCTCATTCAAACTCTCCTATGTATGCTCTCCCATGCTTTTGTCCTTCCTGGCAAGATGGATGGAGGTGATGAAAATGAAATTCTATGGGTTTGCAAAGCCATGAGTTGAAAGGAATGTCAGTTCCTGAATAACCACCTAGAGAACTGTCCTGCCCTGAACAATGCACCCAGGTATGTTATGTGAGCTAAAAATAAATATCTATTGTGTTAAAAATAAACACCTATTAAGCCAGTGAAATTTTAAGGTCTATTTGTTCTAACCTGCTAAGGTTAGTCCTTAGCAGTCTAACCTACTCTAATTAGTACAGAAATTGATTCTAGGAGTGGGGTGATGCCATCCTAAAAACGAAAATAGTGGCTTTGTCTAGGGGTAGGTGGTGAGGAAACATATAACAGGATGGAGAGAAGGAGATACCGGTTATGCTGGGACAAAAGCATTTGGTAAAACTGATACCAGAGATAATTTAATATCCTACTGAGACTGTACTTACAGTGGAAGAGGTTAGAAAAGACAGACAGGCTTTGTTATCAGTTACTTACTTCACTTAGGTTGTCACCAGGCAAAGATGAGCTCAGGAAAGCAAGTAGAGACTAAAGTTTGAAGAAACAGTTTCTGGACCTAACAAAGGAGTTGATAAGACTAAATAAGTCTTTAAGTCACAAAGACCATGAAGTCATCTCAGTTAAACAAAGGAACTCGGGCTTCCCTGGTGGCGCAGTGGTTAAGAATCTGCCTGCCAATGCAGGGGACACGGGTTTGAGCCCTGGTCCGGGAAGATCCCACATGCCACGGAGCAACTAAGCCTGTGCGCCACAACTACTGAGCCTGCACTCTAGAACCCGCGAGCCACAACTACTGAGCCCGTGTGCTGCAACTACTGAAGCCTGCATGCCTAGAGCCTGTGCTCCACAACGAGAAGCCACCACAATGAAAAGCCCGTACCCGCAACAAAGAGTAGCCCCCGCTCGCCGCAACTAGAGAAAGCCTGCGTGCAGCAGCAAAGACCCAACGCAGCCAAAAATAAAATAAATAAAATAAAATTTATAAAAAACAAACAAACAAACAAGGGAACTCATCCCTGCAGCAGGATAAAGTTAAGGACATTGTCTCTCTAATAAGCCTCTTGCTACAGATAGCTTTACAGTAGCTGGTATTAATTTGACAGCTAAATTGGCATAAGGACAAAGCAGCAAAAAACAAACAAATAGATTTAAGAACCATGTCTAGGAAACTTTGGATGTGGTTACAGCATATGTAACCAATGGGAAGCAAATAGATCAGAAATCTATTTGAAGGAAGAAATTACATTCCGAAGGAAACCATAAACATAGCCTAAAAAAACTTTACAACAACATTGGACTCCCAAGTTTCCATGAGCAACAAGTGGGCTGTGAAAGCAGTGGGACCCCAGAAAGGGGAATCCTCCCAATACCCACTTCAGGTGTGGACACAGGAGATAACAGAGAATTTCCCAGAGGGATGATCAGGGGCTATGGAAGACAACGGACAGTGTCTCCAAGAGAGAAGGTACGGGCTCCCACGAAGTAATCACCTCCGTTGGCAAGGCTGGGGATCCCAGCAGGGTGCCACCATTGTTATGGACCAGGGATGGTCTGTGTTTCCCAATCTTAACTGCAATTATCCTATATATTGGGTGTGTGCAGGGTTGGAGTGTGGAGCACAGTTCCTAACTCTTTGGACCAAGAGAAATTCCATCAGACTTGTTAGAAAACACTGCACATCACCTCGAGGACCTGGACATGAAGCAGAATGCAGAGGCTGCATGGGGCTCTGCTTTGACTCCCTTGGAAGGGGACTGAGTGTGTCCTATGAGAGGCAGGAAGGCCACACATGCCACTGACTATGGAAGACTGCTAGCTGGGCACCCAAATCTGTTCTCTTCTCTCTGGGTACACAGATGGGCTTATATTTCCCAGTATCCCTTGTTGGGAGGTGTAGCCATGTAGCTAAATTCTCTCCAGTGGAATATGAATGCAAATGACGTGTGCCAGTTTCAGGCTTGGCCTGTGCAGACTTAACCTGTGCAACTTCATATGCTCCTCCCTTTCTAACAGCTGGCTGCAGACAAGAGGGCTCCAGAGCAAGTGTCCTAACCTGGGGTTCATGGACCCAAAGGTCAACGGGTTCTATGAACTTGGATGGGAAAAGTATATCTTCATTTTCCCTAACTTTGAACTGAAATTTAGCATTTCTTTCTATGACGAATGCAGATGACAATCTACAGTAGTATTATCAGTACCTGCGATGTTGTCACCAGTAGAAATCACAGATAATTTCATATCATGTTACAGTTGTTGCAGATATCTCAAAATATCATTACAGTCATCACTACTAGGAAATTACGGTGCTTATTAGACCTGCCACTAGATTGCACATAATTGCAGCCTTCCTGTTGACAGACAGTCATGTAACACAGATGGCCGGTACTGAGCAGAGGAGGCATTCAGCCACCGAACGGGGAAGTCACATATTCTCACTGGTACAGCAGAGATCTGTGCAGCTTTCCGGTAGTCCCTGCCTGCCATCGTTGGTCACTTAATATGTGAAGGTAGGTGAGTGGTTTTCACTGTTTTTTTAAAGGTTTGCAAAACCGGATGATTCAAATAAGAATTCTTCACTTTCCTTAATATTGAGAGGTATGCAGACCACAAATGTCACCAGCCTGCCCATTGATAACGTTTTTTTAAAAATAAATGCAACTTTAAATCACCTATGCTTTAATTGTACTGTCCTGTTAGCTATTGAATTAATGTGGAAGCACATGTATTAGTTATTATATTACAGATTGTCTTTTTATATTTTGATAGCTATATGTCCATATAATTGGTTTGCTTTTTACTACTATGAGTTTTGTGTTACAGATTTAAAAATATTCTGAGAATGGGGCCACAGGCTTCACCAGACAGCCAAAGGGGACCAGGGCACAAAAAAGTTTGGGAGGGAGCCTGTGGTATGGCTGAGCCACAATGTGGAAGGAGCTTGGGTCCCATGAAAGAAAGCCTGCCTATTACCTGAACATCCATCCAGAACTATTATGTGAGCAAAAAATAAACTTCTGCTGTGTTAATTTGGGATTTGTTATTACCAGAGCACATCCCACCTCAAGCAAAGACATCGGTCCATTGTAGCTTTTGTTGTTATTTTTGAGCAGTTCAGTGCCATATGGATATCTGTTCTTCTGTGTCATTTCTCTGCTTGGTGTAACCCTCACTCCTACTGTTAAAAAAATATTTTTTACTTAATCTTTTTGTTCTGAAATTTCACTTGTGCCCTAGAGTGGCTCCATTAATTTTGCCAGGCCCTCAGTGGGCTTTTTAATTTTTTAAATTATTTTATTATTTAAAAAAATTTTTTGGCTGCACTGCGTAGCATGTGGGATCTTAGTTCCTCGACCGGGGATCAAACCTGCGTCCCCTGCAGTGGAAGCATGGAGTCTTAACCACTGGACCGCCAGGGAAGTCCCCTCAGCAGGCCTTTTTAAATGTGGCAACTTGTATCTTTCAATCTGGGAAATTTCGTTATCTCTTAGTCAGTGTTCTGGTTAGCTATAGCCTTGTAACAAATCACTCCCAAAACTTAGTGACCTAAAGCCAGAGCAATCATTTTATAACCTCTGATAGATCTGGGAAAAGCTCAGCTAGGTAGTCCTCTCTCATGAGATTATAGTCATATGGTAGCTGGAGCTGGAACAGTGGGGACTGAAGCATCTGCAGCCTTACTGGGCGCCTCTCTCTCTTCTCAGGGTAGCCTATGTGATCTCTCCACATGGACTTGCTTGGGCTTGCTGGCAGCATTGTGCCTTGGGGCAATAGGACGGCTTACCTGGTGGCTCAGGGCTCCAGGACCATTCTTCCAGCAGCAAAGCAGGAGGAGAATTGCCTTTGATGACCTAGCTTTAGATTTCACATAGGCTACCCTCCACTACATTATACTGGTAAATACAGTCACAAAAACCTTTCAAGATTCAAGGGTAAGAGAGTTAGACACCACCTCTTGACGGGGGCAAAGTTCTAGAAAAGTGTGTAGGATAGGAAATACTGCAGCCGTCTTTAGAAAATACAACCTGCTACAATTTCCTCTTCCTTTTATTTCTTTCATTAGATTACTCCTAAGAGTAAGTTTTGATCCTCTGGACTAATCCTTTAATTTTCTTATCTATTCTCTGTTATTATCCTTTACTTTATCTTTTTGTTCTACTTTCGAGGAGATTTCATTGACTTTTTCATCAACCCTACTACCGACTTTTACATTTTGACTGCCGTTTTTAATTTGTTCTTTTTTTTTTTTTTAATACTGCATCCTGTTTTCGTCTCATAGATGTATCAATAATATCTTCTGTTATCTTTCTGAGGCTATAAATTATAATTTCTTTGAATTGTTCTGCTTTCTACCATTCCCTCTTTTCTTTATGAATTCCTTTCTCCTTCCCTCTTTTTTTCTTTAATGTTTTCTCAAATACTCGATTAATCTTGGATGTTTCTGTTGGAAGCACAGTGGGCTTGTGGACTGGCATGTCTTGATCAGGTGGACAGGTGGCTGCTTTTATCGGGAGTTCCAAATCTAGTATTTGTTGGTCTTTTCTGTGGGGTCATTTGGTTTCACTGGAGAAGGCTTCTTCCATCTCCTGTGTGGGAGCCCAGCCACTGGCATCCGGAGCTCAGTGGGGAAGTGTCTAGGGAGCTCTTTACCAGGCGGACTCTGGTTTGATTTTCTTGGGCCTTTTGACGTTCCCATTTTTGGAGTCTCCCTGCTTTACTTATTTTATAACTCCCTGACTCCAGAACAAACGTCAGGTCTCCTGCAGGGTTTGGGAGTTCCCTGGAGTGGTCTCACTACTCCTTTACACAGGGTTTCAAATAATCCCCATGTCTAGCCCTCTGCCTCACTTTGGTTTTCTGCTGTATCTGGCGTCTCCCATTTCTGAATGTTTCCTAGGTTTCCTGTAACCCATAGGTTTTCCTCTTCTTGATGCCTCCTGCAGATACTCAGACTCTCCTCGTCTTTGCTCGGTCCTGTGCCATTCTGCCATTTGCTTTGTTTCTTATGTGCTTCAAGGATTTAGATGTCTCCTAAGTCTATTGATGGAGTTGTGTTTCTGTTTCTTGCTTTCTTTTATATCTTGGGTGACATTCAAGAGGAGAAGGGGGAAACCTGGAATCCCTCCATGCCTCCAAGGTCACAGCAGGCTTCATGGATGAGTTCCCACAGGCCCCATGCTTAGAAGGGCCCTGTACTTGGTTTCATGCTCTTCTGTCACCATCTTGAAATTTGAACTTATTTTCATTTTGCACTGGGCCCTGCAAACTATGTAGCCAGTCCAGCCCATTGTTGATCTCCTAATCCACCTTCCATGCTGCCCGAGTGACTATTTTGAAACAGAAACCGAGTCATGTCATATTCCTGCTCAAAAGACTTCGGTGGCCCCCAAACCTTCAGGATGAAGTCCTAATTCCTCAGTGTGGTATCTAAGCCACCGTGAGCACGAGTAGACCACCATAGGGCTTAATAACTGGTCTCAGTTTCTATTTTTACCTCCCTACAGTGCAAAGAGGCCTCTTTAAGAGATAGGCTGGGGACTTCCCTGGTGGCCCAGTGGTTAAGACTTTGTCTTCCAATGCAGGGGGAGTGGGTTCAATCCCTGGTCGGGGAGCTAAGATCCCACATGCCTCGGGGCCAAAAAACCAAAACATAAAACAGAAGCAATATTGTAACAAATTCAATAAAGACGTTAAAAGTGGTCCACATCAAAAAAAAAAAGATCTTAAAAAAAAAAAAAGGTAGGCTGGATCAGGCCACCCCCTTGTTCAAATCTGTTCACACTTAAAATACCGTGTGAGTCCTCCTTTGGGCTCTCAAAGCCTTCTCACCCTCTGATCTTGTCACACCCATCACCCCCTCCACTCCCCCACTGACCTCCTTGCTATTCGTTCTGTCTGGAAAATCGTTCTCCCAGGAAACTGTACCCTCTCCCCTAATGCAGATCCCCACTCAAATGTCACCTTCTCTGAGGGCTTCACAGATGACTCCAGCTAAAACGTACTTCTCAGGAATTCTCTGGCGGTCCAGTGGTTAGGACTGTGCACCCTCACTGGTGAGAGTGAGAGTTCAGTCCCTGGCCAAGGATCCCACCAGCCGCGTGGCCAAAAAATAAAAAAAAGTACCTTGCGTCATCCTCTCTCCCCTTACCTGGCTTTAATTTTCTTCCTCATTGGCCATGCTAAAGTCACATTTGCTTATCTGTTAATTACCTGTCTTTCCCAATAGAACATAAGTCCCCAAAAGGTAGGACTTTTGCTTGTTCACTGTTTTATCCCCAGGACTTCACTAAGTATTTGTTGAATAAAAAAAAATTTTTTTTTGGAATGGATACATTTCAAGGAACATGCAGTAATCCTCACCCCTGGGTAAAATGCACAGAGGTAGCAGAATCTCAGCAGAGGTGTGTTTGGGTTGAAAGAAGCTCTGGGTGACTATGGCGTGGCAGGAGGGAGGGAGGGGGAACCTGACAGAACAGTACTGTGTGGGGTTGGGGCCATCTTCTCTGATATCCCAAGGGGCTAATTTAGGCATCCCCTTCCTTGGGGCTCAAGAAGATATGTCCCCTGTGCATAGATCGTATGTTTACCTGTCCATTTCCTACTTGATTAGGAACACGCGGAGTAGAGACTATTTCTTATTTACTTTTATTTTTCTAGATCCTAGGAAGACATCTGACACATAGGAGGTACTCAAGTGTCAACCGACAGTGAATAGATAAAGCAATTCCAAGATCACAAAAGGTATCAGGAGCAGAAGAAACCCCTGAGAGAAGTTATTTGACTGTTGAGAATTCTCCTAAGGCTGGGGCTGAATGACATGGCTCTTTGCGTGTCCCTTAAACGTGACAGCAGAAGCAGTCACATCCTTGCGAGAGTAAATTCAGATTGTCAGTTGGTGGGAGACATTGCAATGAGGAGAGTGATGGAAGATGAGGTCAGAAGTTGATGACAGTTGATGGTGGCTTGGACTAGGATGGTCCATGGTGGAGGCCACGAGATATGACTGGATTTTGGATGTAGTTTGAAATTAGAGCCAATGTAATTTGCTGGTGAACTGCATTTGATGGGTAGAGCAAGAGGGGAGTGAGGGATGCCTCCAGAGTTTTTGGCCTGGGCAACTGGTTGTTAAATGTCCACTTACAGAGAAAGGGGAGGACCAGGGTTGCAGAGCACTGTTCATTCAGAACATGGTACGTCAGGGATGGCTGGGCATGTGAGCAGAGGTGTGAAGACGGCAGCAGATATGAGGCAGGAAAAGCAGGAACCAACTGTGGGCTGGAGATATGTATTTGGGAGTCAGTAATGTATAGATGGTATTCAAAACCATGAGACCACGTGAGATCACTGTGCTGAGTTGAATAGCGTCCCTCACCCCATTTATGTCCACCATGAACTGTGGGTGTGATCTTATTTGGAAATAGGGTTTCGAAGATTTAATCAATTTAAGATGAGGTCATTCTGGATTAGGATGGTGTCCTTTTAAGAAGGGGAAAATCTGGACACAGACACACATGGAGGGAAGACTCCATGTGAACATGGAGGCAGAGGTTGGAATTTTGCTGTGAAAGCCAAGGATTGCATGCAACCACCAGAAAGTAGGAGAGGCTAGGGAAGAGTCTTCCCTAGAGCCCTTGGAGGGAGCATGGTGCCTGGATTTCAGACTTTTAGCCTCCAGAATTGTGAGAAAATACATCTCTGTTGTTTAAAGCCGCCCGGTTTAAGGTCCTTTGTTACTGCAGCCCCAGGAAACTACTGCAATCACCAAGGATATGTGTGTAGGTTGTGGGCAAGGGACTCCCAAGGATGGAGCCCTGCAAAACTGACCCAAACGAGGTCAGGAAGAGGAAGGTGAACCTGCAAGAGACTGAAGAGGCAAGGCCAGGGAGGCAGGAGGTCGAGCAGGAGAGCATGACGTTCTAGAGCAAATGTGGAGAAAGTATTTCAAGAAGATAGAAAACCCAAGATGCTCCAGATACACTGATAACAATGAGGACTGAGAACTGGTCATTGAACTTGGCCATGAGGAGGTCACTGGTGACCTTGACTTGCCCAGTTTTGGTGGAATGATTGATGTGAACTGGAGGACGGGAGAGGAGGAATCGCAGGTAGCAAGTAGATAATAACTACCATTGCCCTTGATTTTATAGCCAGCAAAGAGAATTTTCTCATCTCATCCTTATAGCAAAGCTATGAGATGTGCATCATTATTTATAGAAAGGGAAACCAAGGCTCGGTATCAGAGAATTTGTCCAAGGTCCCTGCCAGACAGGAAGTGTAGAAACCCAGACCTTCAGAAACAAAAATCCAAGCTATTCCCATACTTCCAAGTGGTAGTTGATCTGATAAATAAACTTGGAGAGGGTTGGGGAAAAAAACCCCTAGCTTTTGCCTGTACCCAAACGGCTCCAGGGCCTTCCTGGGTGACACTTCCATTTAAAGAGACCTTTTCCCCAGCCCCTCACCTGGGCTGTACTCTCACCTGGCCTCTCCCCTCCTGCGGGTATCTTTGCCTGGTGGGGGGAGGAGTTGCACAGGGATGGGAACCTTGCCCTAAATGGCTGGTCCGTTTCCTATTCTCGACTCTTGGTCCTCAAGTAGAGGCTGGGCACTCAAAAGCCTCCTGGGGCTGGGCAGGTAATGGACAGCAGTAAGGTGGGCCCTGGACAGAACAATGGGGAGTGGTCGAGGCTGAGCGTAAATCTGAGCATGAAGGCCCTACCTGAAGGTGTTCAAATTCAAGTTTCAAAACCTTGGAGTCTGCCAACGAACGTACCCAGGCCTAAGTTTGATCCTGGGCCAGTGTGTGGACTCAGACGCCTTAAGTGCTCCCATCATACTTCTTTTCCAGGATCTGGGGTCCATCCTTCTACCCCAAGCCTCCCTGCCCTGATACAGATGGGTACCCAGAGCTCACCCACACGACTGAGGTCTAAAGAACACCAGACACGGGGTCTGGGGAGACACCCTCACTCCACAGTCTCTGTACAGATCTTCATCTGTACAGGCCCTTCCAGGGCCTTCATCTGTATCCTCTCAGTCTTGCTGACTGTCAACCCCTTGCTGGCTAACTTCCGTCTGCCTCTCCAGAACCCCTTCTTGGCCACCTTGGGAGGGTGATCTGTATGGGCTGCCTCAATGGGCCCCTTGCCTCTGGTTTCCTGTTGGGTGGGAAGCATGACTGAAGGTGTGAGGGAGGGAGCAGAGGGCAGAGCACGTGTTGCCCTGCTGCTTTCCACCAAAGGTCACAGCTCTCCTCCAAGTGGCCTTCCTCTTGCCTTTAAGAGGTGCTCACTGCTCTCTCCTTTTATAGCCCTGGATGCTGCGCTGTCCCTTGGGGTTTCCCTCCACCTTTGTAAATAAGAGTCCCTTTGTGCTGAGTTGAATTGTGTCTCCCCCCTCCCAAATTCACGTCTACCTAGAATCTCAGAATGTGACCTTATCTGGAAAGAGGGTCTTTGTAGATGTAATTAGTTAAGGTCATACTGATTTGGGGTGGGCCCTAACTCCAACGAGTGGTATCCTTCCTTATAAGAGGCCATGTGAAGACAACTAGGAAAGAAGCCCATGTGATGACGGAGGCAGAGCCTGGAGTGATGCAGCTCCAAGCCAAGGACGCCAAGGATTGTCCGCAATCACCAGAAGCTGGGAGAGGCACGTGACAGTTTTCTCTGAGTCTCTAGAAAGAACTAACCTCGCCGACACCTTGGTTTCAGGCGTCTGGCTTCCAAAACTGGGAGAGAAGGAAATTTCTGTTGTTTTAGCATCCAGTTTGTGGTAATTCATTACAGAAGCCCTAGTAAACAAGTACACACTTTATCAAACTTTCTTTCAATTCCCCAAACTTGAGTGTGCCATCTGTTTCCTGTGAGGACCCTGCCTCTAGCTCACCTCATTTCCCTGGGGCTTTCCATTACCCTCAGTAAGCCCCAAATCCTCACCTTGGCACCCAAGATCCTCCCCAGTAGGGTTCCACGCTGTTTTTCCTCCCCTCTTATTGCCTGGTTCCCACGAATGTGAATCCGCTGCCCCAGCTGAGCTGGTCTTTCGGCTCCTGACCCTGCTTTGCAGTTGTCCCGGTTACCTTTTCTGGGATCCTCCACTCAAATCTCATCCATCCTTAAGTCCAGCTCCACACTTTCTCCTCCAGCAGGAAGATTTCTGGACTCCCCAACCCGTAGAAATGGACCTTATTAGCTCTTGGTGCCAACACTCTTGGTCCAGCGTACACACCAGTGGGATCCACAGAGTGTCCTTTGTGAGCCTCTCTCCAGCTAGACTGCAAGTCCCAGGAGATCAGGGAGACTGGCACGTTCTTAGGGTCAGGTCCCATGGTGCAGGCACACGGTAATGCATCTGAGTGTTTCTGGAAAGGATGCTCCTAGTGTACCAGCAGGGGAAGAGGCAGAACCTTCCAGGCTCCAGGGAGAACCTGGGGTCCACAGCTCTTACCAGCTGGAACCCTTCTGTGACATCATAGTAGGGACAGGGGCCCTACTATGATGCATACCAAGTAGACTTCTGTGGAGTCAAAAAGACTTCAGTAGGTGGGAAAAGAGAATTCCCCCTCTGTCCCCAGTTACATCTTTCCTCTCTTCCCCTCTCACTTTTCAGTTCCAGACTATATAACAGTGAGTCTGACTGATTCCCCTACTGGAGGTGTGTGTTGGGACAGAGGGTTTGGGGGTCTTCTAATCCTCCACCCTGAAGGTACCACGCTTCTCCTTGCCCTTTGCCCCCCATCCCTCCTCTGAAAGCTCCTCTGGCTCACTGCTATCCTGAGCCCTCAGTTCGCTCCCCGCCAGCTCTCAATTCCACTCTCTTTTCAGAGAGAATGAAGAGATACTCTGTTGTAGAATCTGTCAAGTCCTCAATCCAGGAGGAAGAGAGCTTTCTTCAGAAAGAGGCAGAGTGAGTACTGTATTGAGGTAGGGAAGCACTGTGCCTGCATTTAAAAAAAAAATTCTTCTAAGTCTCTTTTCAACTGATCTGCAATTTCCCCCTTTTAGGAAAGCCTGGCACCCCAAGGAGTCGAGATGGGAGGCAGAGGGCAGCCTGGGGGCTCTGCCCTGTCACTCATCAGGGAATAGGCTCTGCTTCTCTGTGCCCCACGCCTCTGAGTCCTGCCTCTGTGGGTGCAGCCTGAGGACCAAGGCCGTGTTACACCCCCAGCCCCCTCCAGTCTCCCTAGCCTCTCCGGCGCTCCCCAACTTGTCATCAAGAAGGAAGCAGCTGCCTTCTCCGGGGATTGTCTCATTCAAATCTCAACTCTCCCGGAGTTCTCCAAAGCCCAAGGCCAAGGCTAAGTCCCAGCTGCTCTCTCGGGACAGGTCAAGAGCTTCCTGCAGTGCCACGCCACTACGCAGGCCGGTACCCATGGGTGTGTGGCCTCAGGGATTTCTTAACCCATTCTCCAAGTGCTGGCCAGAGGAGCCTCTGCACACCTATACCCCACTGGGAGGGAGCCACTTCCCAAGCCAGGAAGCCATAGCCCCAGTGATGTCACTTGTGGAGGGTGAAAAACCCCAGTCCTCTCTACCATTCTGGTTTAAATAAAAATACACTTAGTCACTTATGGTCTTTCTCTTGTGTCTACTGAAAGCATGGTAAGGATCTGTTTTAACTGAAAATATATTTTATCTTCTCATTCTACTCCCGATTGGGTTTTCCAGGGTCCTGATCTTATGATTGAGGGTCTTGATGGTCTTTCAGTTATGGCTGCCTGTAACCCTGTGTATGCGGGACACTGTGACCCTTGGATTTTATTCTATAGTGTCCAGTTCCAGTGGGCCATGGAGTCAGGTCCACCTGAGTTCAATGTCCATAAACCTGATGATGGGATTTTGATTGGAACTGTATTGAATCTATAGATCTGTTGGTGAGAACTGATATCATTAAATTATGAATCTTCACATTCATGAACAGGGTATATCTCTCCATTTATTTAGGTCTTTAAATTCTCTCAATAATGTCTTATAGTTTCAGGGTAGAGGTCTTATACATTTTTCATTAGATTTATTCCTAGGCATTGGATGGTTTTTGTTGCTGTTGAAAATTTTATTCTTTATACGGAATTTTTCTAAAAATCGGTGATGGGTAGTGTAGGAAGGGGAGCCTCTGTAATACCTACTCTTAATTTTTTTTAAGAATAGCTTTATTGAGGTACAGTTCATATACTGCATTCACCCATTTAAAGCGTACAATTCAATGGTTTTTAGTATATTCATAAATATGTGTAACCATCACAATCAACTTTAAAACATTTTATCACTTCAAAAAGAAACCTCAGGACTTCCCTGGTGGTCCAGGGGTTAAGACTCTGCGTTCCCAATGCAGGCGGCCTGGGTTCAATCGCTGGTCGGGGAATTAGATCCCACATGCCGCAATGAAGATCCCACATGCTGCAACTAAGACCCGGCTCAGCCAAATAAATAAATAAAAATAAATATTAAAAAAACCCCTCATACTCTTTAGTTATTTACCTGCCAATTGTATTCCTTTTATAATATTATTTTCTATTTTTTGTTGCTGGTATAGATTTATCTAAGTGTATCACTTGTATTCAGTGATGGCTAAGTACAAATATTAATTCTTGTAGTTTGTAGAATGTTTTGGATTTTCTATGTATGACATGTCATCTATGAATAATAATATTTCAACTTTCCCTTTTCAGTTCTAAGTCTTTTATTTCTTTTTCTTGTCTCGTCTTGGCTAGGACATCTAATACAATGTTGAATAGAACATTGTTGTGAATGGACATCTGTATCTTATACTGATCCAAAGGAGGAAACTTTCACTATTTTGTCTTTAAACACGATGATTGCTGTAAGGTTTTGTTTGTAGACAGTCTTTATCGGATTAAGGAAGTTCCCTATAAATTTACTAAGTGTTTTTTTTTTTTTATCATGGATTGGTCACCTGGTTTCAAATCCTGAATCTTCCACTTATTAGTCATTCTACTCTGAAGAAATCACTGACTTTCTCTGAGACACAGTTTCTCCATCTTAAATTGGGGGAAGGAATTCCTATCTTGAAGCTTCTTGTGGGGCTTCTTGCAGTACAGTGGTTAAGACTCCATGCTTCCACTGCAGGGGGCATGGGTTTGATCCCTGGTTGGGGAACTAAGATCTCACATGCCTGTGGGTGTGGCAAAAAAAAAAAAAAAAAAACTTCTTGTGAAATTGAGAATATTTATGAAGAACACCCAACCCATAGTAGGTGCTCAATTAAATACCTAACATTACATTGTATATTGTTTTATTTATCATCCTCCTGCCCACCCCAGTCCCATCCCATACATATGCCCCATGAAGTTTTGCTTTGCCTCTCTTATTCAGTGCTGTATCCCTGGTGTTGAGAACAATGACTGGCATATAGAAATTGCTTCAGGAAAGAAAATTTTTGATTAACCAATGTCTATTTCCTCTTTTCTGGAAACCTATGGCTATAAAGCATGGTTTTAGAGCCCAGAATTATATTTGTCCTTAGAGAATCACATAATTCTCTTGGGCATTTCCAAAGTTCAGTCCCAACTCTCCTTCTGGCTTTTAAAAAGTTCATATTTTCTGCTTCTAGATTATTTAATCAATTTCTGCAATCCCTTCTCCCTTAACTTGTTGTACATCAAGAATAGAGCTTGGGCTTCCCTGGTGGCGCAGTGGTTGGGAGTCCGCCTGCCGATGCAGGGGACACGGGGACACGGGTTCGTGCCCCGGTCTGGGAAGATCCCACATGTCGCGGGGCGGCTGGGCCCGTGAGCCATGGCCGCTGAGCCTGCGCGTCCGGAGCCTGTGCTCCGCAATGGGAGAGGCCACAACAGTGAGAGGCCCGCGTACCGCAAAAAAAAAAAAAAAAAAAGAATAGAGCTTGAGGATCAAGTCCCAGCATCCCCAGCTGCACTACATGATGGTGGACAAGTCCCTCCCCCTCTGACCCCTGAGACCTTAGGGGTTTCCTCCAATAGTGGTTCCAATGAGACTTGTGGCCTCACAAATTTCCTGAGAATCTGCTCTGCTTTACCCAAGTCTCTCCTAAGAGCAGCAAAGAAACCAGATCCAGGATGAGCCTTCTAAACCCTCAGCAAGTTCTGAAATCAGGGAGGTGGACAAGAACTTGCAGCCTGAGGGATGAAGATTGGAACAAGGGCACCTCTGGACATTCACCAATGCTGCTTGGCCGCAGTTTGTATCAGGACTTCCTTTTCCCTGCTGCAATGCTTTCCCATTGCCACCAAATCCTATCCTCCAGATCAAGGTTTCTCAACAATGGTGCCACTGACATTTTGGACCAGATCATTCTTTGTTGTGAGGGCTGCCCTGTGTATGGGAGGATGTTTAGCAGCATCTCCGACCTCTACCTTCTAGATGCTAGGAGCACTGCCCACGCCACCTCACTGTGAGTTGTGACAACTAAAAATGTCTCCAGACAATGCCAATGGCCCTTGCTGAGAACCACTGCCCCAGATGATCTTTGTAAAGCCCCCCTTTCATCAGCCTCTCCCAGTTCAAACTGTCTCTTATTCAGTAGGCCTTTCCTGCCTCCCCCAACTTAAACTCATCCCCCTCTTCTCAGAACTCTGAGCAGCCCAAGCCAGAGCTGCCACCACCCCAGGTGAGAACAGTGTCTAACATCTATAGAGCACTTAGCCCATGCTGTTGCCCAGACTATCTGAAGGAATCCTCACAACAGACCCATGAGTAAATACATGTATGGTTCGCTCCATGTTTCAGATACTGGAGCCCAGAGAGGTGAAGTCACTTGTCCAAGGTCACACAGCTGGTGAGTGGTGGATCTGGGATTCAAATTCGGACTCACAACGATCATAAACCACTCACTTTATGCCACTGGATACTTCCTCATTTGTTTCCTACGTGTTCATCTGCCTCCAAATCCAACAGCAAACGCTTTGAGGGTAGGGACTAAAATACATTTGTGGATTTTCTGCTGTGCTCAGCACAGGGCAGGAGGGCCAAATACAACTTTAGCGATTGATTTCCTGCCAGTATGGAGTTTGACGCATTAGAAGGCACAAGTATGTGATAGAGACACAGATGTAGAGAACAAACGTATAGACACCAAGGGGGGAAAGGGGGGTGGGATGAATTGGGAGATTGGGATTGACATATATACACTACTATGTATAAAATAGATAACTAATGAGAACCTACTATATAACACAGGGAACTCTACTCAATGCTCTGTGGTGGCCTAAATGGGAAGGATATCCAAAAAAGAGGTGATACCTGTATACGTACAGCTGATTCACTTCGTTGTACAGCAGAAACTAACACACCATTGAAAAGCAACGGTACTCCGATAAAAAAAAAAAAGGCATGAGTATGTGGATGAGACTCAGGATGGGGAAGAAGAAATTTTCAATTTTAGGCTTAAATAAATATATTCACGAAATGCATTGAACAGAGATGCACATCTCAATGAATTTTCACAAACTAAACACATTGTGTAACCACATCAGGAATCAGAGCATCGTCAGCTCAGACTCCTCCCTCATACTCCCTCCCATTCGTCCTCTCCTCAAGCATCTACCATCTCGCCTTCTAATGACAAAGGTTCATTTTGCCTCGTTTTGTACTTTGAATAAGTGGAACCATGTATTCCTTTGTGTCTGATTTGTTTTGCCCAGCATTGTCAGAATCATCCATGGTGTTGTATGTAGCAATAGTCCATTCTTTCTCTTTTCTCTAGAGTGTTCCATGTGTGACTATACCACAGTCTGTTTACTGTTAATGGACATTTGTTAAGTTTCCAGTTTGGAGCTATTGTGAAGAGCGCTATGTGACATTAGGGTACATGTCCTTTGGTGAACACAGTATGCATTTCTGTTGGGGCAAGGCTTACCTATGGAAGTGCTGGGCCATAGGTATGCATCATGCTTCAGCTTTAGTAGACACTGAAAGGTTCTCAAAGTTTTTTTATATTTGGAGGCTTTTAAAGCATAATTGATGCACCCTTCCCCCACCCCGGGTGTTTTTCTGAAGAGATGGGAGGAGAGGAGTAGTAAGACGACCTCCCTGGAATCTTCCAGATGACTACGCCTGTACTGAGAACTTTCTTTATAGGAAAATTATGTCAGAGATGAAAGGGACCATATAGATCTCAAGTCCAAGGCTTTCATTATGCACAGGGAAAAACTGAGGCTCAGAGACAAGGGTTGACTGGTCCAAGGTGGTGTGGCTCTAGCCTGGTCTAGAAGCCAAGTTTCTGGATTGTAGATCCTCATTTTGCTACCTGAGTACTTGAAGAGACTGCTCATCTGGAAGGTGATGGGGTGGAACTAGATGCTGGATTGGACGCAGCAGGATTATATGTGATGCGTGAGAGATGGGGGTGGGGAGGTGGGACTGGGGACTTGTCTTGCCCCCTACATTTTCCTTGAGTCTGGGCTGAAGCCAAGGAAAACACAAGCCTGGCGGCTCCTCCCACCAGGGGAAGTCAAAGTGAGGGGCTTTACAATTAGAGCTTGTGGGCCTTCCACCTCACAGCCTCCTCCCCTCTCCCCTCTCCCCTCCCGCAGTCCAGGGAGAGGATGGGGTGGGGGAGGGCTCTGCTGGCAGTAGGGACAGGGGTTCCAAGGTCTGGAAACAAGATGGGCTTCCCCCTCAAGGGGCTCACAGTCTTCGGAAAAGCCAGACAGACTTTGGGCATAGAGCAAAACCCCACTTATTACGTACTGAAGTTCCATCCACTAGGAACCTGGCCAGAGCCTTGAGCCAACTTCCAGCGGAAACGGCTAAGCCCACGAGACCACCAGCTGCAGCCTCAGGCCTTACCTGGCGCCCCAAACCCACCCCTATTCCTGCAGCCCTCAGACTTCCGCATCCAGGTCCCCGCCCCACGGTCCACATCCGCCCCGCCTGAAATTCACTTTCCATTTTCATTAAAGTGGTTTAAGCCAACCATCCGGAGGGAATAGAAGATGTCCCCCTACCTTGCCCCAACTTCTCTTATCTCACACCTCCTTCCCAGATCCAGAGGTCCCCACCAGGTAGATGAGACCTGAGGGAAGGATAAAAGACAGGGGTTGTTTCTCTGTGCAAACTCTTTTGGCATCCCCTCTTCCCTCCCCATCTGCCTTCCCGCCCTGGCTCCCGCGCCAGGCTGGGGCGCCAACTAAATCTGATCAAAATGCAATTGCCAAGTCGTTAAGGCATTTGAATTAAAAAAAAAAAAAAACTCCCGAGAAAGAAAGTATTTGATGGCTAATAATCTCATTTCAATATAATGGGACCTTCTTCTGCAGAGAGCAAGACAGGTTAAGAGATATAATTATGACTTTGCAAACTCTCTCCCAAGCGCGGGAGACGCACTGACAGGTCTGCGCGCGGCTGCGCCCGACTCCGCTCGCTCCGAGGGGAGACGCTTTGTCTGCAGGGCCCGTTAAAGAGACACGGTCCCTTTTCCCCCCTCGGCCTACATTACAATTTAACTGTCAGCCGCGTCTTCACCCCAGGATCGGCTCTGAGTCCCACGCGAGGATCGGGGGTGGGATGGAAGAGGAAGACCGGACTAGGGGGAGGGGGAAGGAGAACGAGGGCTGACCTGTCAAACGCTGCCCCCTGGAACTGCGAGCTGGGCTGTCAAACCCGCTCCCTTAGTGGTCTCTTTAAGGTCACATTTACACTGTAGGGTTCCGGTGCAGCAATGATTGGGCGGGGCGCTGGTCGTGGTGGTAATTCAGGAAGCTCAGATTTATCTATCGCCCGTCTCCAAAGTAGCCCTTTCTGAAGGACCCCAAAGGAACAGATTCCTTCCTGGCAGAATTGCTCGGTTTCAGCTGGCGGAAAGGAACCGAATTAGGAAACTGGGGAGAGATGGCAGTGGTGCTGTTCATGCCTACCTTTTCCTTTTTCCTACACTCTAAACAAACTTTTTCCCTCCCCTTTACTATAACGGGAGAAAAATACCCATTTGAAGCCCAGATAGGAAATCCTTGAAGAAAGAGAGATTTTCTCGGTTTCACATCTCGCCCCTTCAAGAAAGTGCGAGAAAGAAAATCTCTAATTCGGTGTATACGTGTGTGCCGGGTGGGTGGGGAGGAGGCAAACGACCGGCCCAGCACAGTTAGAGAGTATTGATTGCAGTTCGGGTCAAGAGACCGGGGGAGAGTCAATGCCAGAAGCGCGAGAGGTGTTTGAGCCGCGGCAGCCAACGAGCTCAGCGGCACAGCGGCGCCGAGCGACCCGGGGCCCCGACTTGGACGTGTGGGCGAGCGTCTGTGCGAGCAAGTGCGCACGTGGGTGAGCACTGCTTCCAGGAGAGCTCTCCGCTCCCAACCCAGCCAATAGTTGGAGCCGGAAATCGAACGCAGGGACGCAGTAAAGACAGACCGACAGACTGACACGCCTGTCCAGAGAAAAGGAGCCAGGGCTAAAGGGGACCGGAAGCCCGTGGGGTCCCTGTCTTCGCTTGTCCGCGACTCTCTCAAAGCAGAAGGGAGATTTACCCTGGGTATTTCCCGCCGATCTCGGCGCCGCCCAGTTTTGCGCTGAAAGAATTCGGAGGAAGCGGGTGCGCCACCCTCTCCCCAACACTCCAGGCCCCTCGAAGAGTGGCCGGGGGGACGCCGGCCATGTGGCCGCGAGGCGTGAGGCTCCGGCGAATCCCTGGGCCACTCTGATGGCGGGGCCGGTAGGCCCAGAGGCGCCGCGACCCCTTCTCGAGTTGATGAGGCCGTGGGGCCGGGGTCCCAGGATTCCCTCCGATCCTCGCGCCCGGCCCCGAGGACTGTTCGCGACGCCTAGTCGCACATCAGCCACAGCGACTCCCTAGAGTCATTCGCGCGGCAGTAAAAATGAGGTTGGCACTGTCGTGTCCTGCTTGGACAGCACACCTGGCTGCGTATCCTTAAAGTGCGGTTTGTACGCGAGCGGGGTCACCCTCACTCGCCAGACAGCTCCCCCTGGCGGCCCGGGACGCAGATTTCCGTGGCCGCGGAGGACTTGGGGAGAACCAGGCCCCCGAGAAAGAGAGAAGCGATGCTCACCTGGTTGGTTCGGGCTGAGCACCCGCCCCAGCTTATGCTGCCCCTTCGGCTTTGTCGGGCCCGGGGGGGCCTTACCCTGCTGTGGCGACCCTAGCTTCTCCCGCCGCGCACCGTAGGATGGAGAGGGGACTTATCTGGAAGCAGCCCCCCAACCCTGCTCAACTCACTAGTGAATACTTTGCTAGGCGGGTTTCTGACACCCCTGCCCTTTTTTTTTTTTTTCTTGGTGTTCAGTGATCCTATACGACAGAGGCCTGGCGCGCGGCCGCCGCAGGGGAGCGTGGCTGACGGGAGCCATGTGGCTGCGAGGGCGGGGGACTCGGCTGGGATTCCCCGGGTGGCGGGTCTGCACTGGGGATCGAGCCGATGGCTCTGGGGGCGGGGCTAGTTCGCGGCGCCGAGGACTGCGGGCCGGGGTCCTGGCCCGGTGGGGGGCGCCGGGGAAGGCGGGCGCGGGCCGGGCGCGCCGCCGGCGGGGTCAGGGGCGAAGGGGCAGGCGGAGGGCAGCGCGCGGGGAGCCGGCGCTGCGTCTCGGGTTACGCGGCCCGGCCCTCCCACCCGCAGCTCGGGCGCGGGGGCCCGGGCGGACTCGGGCCGTCCCCCGCTGTTTGCATTTCTCTGGCAGGCGGCGGAGCTTGGGTTGAAAGGAATCGCCTCCATTTGGAACGTTGTTTATTTTTCTTAACTAGCCAGCGCCGACAGACGACCCCGAAAGCACGGCGGCCGGACCCGGCCGAGCCCTAGCTGGGAAGGGGGTCAGGACCGCAGGCGGCCCGACGAGGGGGGCTCTGCGAGGCCCCGCCCGGGGAATGCGCCCGGGTGCCCTCGCGGCCGGATTGGGGGAAGGGTCGCGGTAGAGCAGAGAACGACTTTCTTCCATGTAGGAAAACCTACTTTCTCCTGTCGCAGTTACCTTAGCTTTGACCTTGCTCGAGGCGGGGCGGCGAAGTGGTTAAGCTTTCCGGCTTGGGCGTCCCGCCGCCTTGGATTTCAATTCCGCTGCCTCCCTTTTTTTTTTTAACCTCCGTGACCTTGAGCAAGCCGTCTTTGTGCCTCAGTTTCCTCAGTTTTTAAATGGGTATAACGTAGTGCTTAGCTCTTCGCGTTGTTGTAAGGACTAAATGAGCTCCTTCACGTAAACCCTTAGCGCTGGGCCTGGAACTTGCCAGGAGCTCAGGAGACGTTAGCCCCTCTCGTCGGGGCTGCGGATGGTGGTTGGTTCTCTGGCCACGCGAGGGTGAGTGGGGTGGGGGCCGCCAGCAAATGTGCGGCCCACCGGGAAGAGGCTCGAGCTGGAGGCCCACGGCTCTCAAGCCCCGGGAGAGGTGCGGGCTAGGGAGAGTTCTGAGCGTTTTGACATGAAATGAATAAAATGCAAATGATATTCCAAGACAGATGCTAATGAGGATCTATGCTTTGAGCGTTCACAGCCCCGGCAGTGCCCAGAACAGTGGCGGAGCTGGTGTGAACTCAGAGATGGACAGGGTCCAGCAGCCCTGGGCTTGTGTGTGTGTGTGTGTGTGTGTGTGTGTGTGTGTGTGTGTGTGTGTCGGCGCGCGCCTGCTCCGGAATGTGCGTAGCCGGCTCCGGGTGTGCTCGCGCCGTCATGAAAATGAGGTCAGGGAAGGTCGTTCCACTCTGCAGCATAAATCAAGGAGGAAAGGAGAATGGATGTGAGAGACAGTCCCTGGAGACCGCCCCGAGAGAGGCTGAGCGAGGAAAGCGGGAGGGGGAAAAGTTCTGCGGAGAATGGGCAAGAAGCGGGCCCAGGCGCTCGCCCTCCCCGCGCTTCCCGCCCGGCGGGTCCCTTCGCCGAGCAGCGGCGCCCCAGACTCAGGCGAGATCGTGCCTTTAACCCCCGCATCCTCCTCCCCAGGCTCCCAACACCTTTCTCTCCTTTCCCCCAACCCCCTAATTTAAATGGTCCTCATCTAAGCGCTCTTTGTGTGGACGGTGAAGCGCCTTACGCCCAGCCTCCTCAGGAGCAGATCAGTGCTCCCGCGCACACGCCAATTGCACTCGCAATCGCACACTTGTTACTCCCGCGCACAACCTCCGGGGCTCCCGGGGACGCCCTGCGGGGATCGGAATCCAACGTCCCGGAGCGGGCTGCTCTCCGCTGTCCTCGTGCCGAGCGACTCCGGCCCCGCGTCCTTTCTCCACGCAGCCCGCCTCCCCGGTCTCGATGACACTCACTACCATCGTCCTCCAGCCCCTCTGGCTCTCCGCTTTCCACCAGCCGCTGGGGGAACGCGATGCTCCAGGCCGGTGTTTCCCTGCGCGCTGTCCTGTGACCCCAACCGGGGTCCTGGGCCGGAACCGAGGCACAAGTCCCGGGCAACCTGGCTCTCAGGGAAAGGGGGACCAGTGTGGGGCAGTTCGGTATGGGGGAGGGGGAGAGGGGGTTAGCTCTCCCTTCTTTCTTCGAGCTCCAGGCCCAGAGGGCTGAAAGTGGGGCAGGGCACAGTGCAGAAGGACCGCAGCCCGAAGCGCCCCTGTGGACCCTGGAGCGCTTTGCTCTCCGCTGGCACAATGGGTACCCGCTGCTCCAAGAACGCGAAGAGAGCAAGAAGGAGGATGGACTGGACGGCACCCACAGTCGGAGCTTTGGGCCTGCATCAGATTTATTTCCCACTGCATTCTTTTTATGAAAATAACAATGATGTCTAAAGCCTGTACGGTAGGCACAAAATCGGCACACAATAATATATATTGAATTAAATTTACATAGAGCTGTTAACCATCATGATTCTTCCTGAGCCTCCACATTTTGTAGATTAATTCATTAAGTCATGCATTCATTCAACAAATATTTAGTGAGCTCCTACTAAGTGACAGAGAAACAGAATGCCAAGAGCCTGGCCCTCCCGGCACTTACATTCTCCTGGGACAGAAAGACAGTAAAAAACTCAGACACATAATACGACTGGGTATTAGGCTGGGTAGCCCTGTGTGCTGTGAAGGAAAGATTAAGGTGGGTTAGAGAGGGCCTCTCTGGGGAGAAGACAGAGACCTGAATGAAGTCAGGAAATGAGCCATGCAAACTTCTGGAGGGAGAGGGTCCAGGCAGAGGTACCTGCCAGTGCCGAGATGGAGAGTTGGAAAGTGCCTGGGGTGCAGCCTGACAGGGAGGGGAGAGGAAGGAAGTGAGATGGAAGGTCAGGCCTGGCTTTGTAGGTCTTGGAGGGGAGTTTGGGATTATATATACGTGGTGTGATTGGGGAGCCACTTGAGAAGTTTTTTAAAAAAGGAGTGACACAACTTGCGTTTTATAAAATTATAAACAAAGACAGAATTTAACTACCATGTCCATGGGTTCCAGGTTTGTGAGTTTCTTAACCCAGACCTCCAGCTTTGTCTTAGTCCAACGTGTCAGAGATGCATGCCTAGGCGAGACTGCCCCAGAAGGAGCCCAGGAGACATCTTGAACGGTACTCCGTTCCTCCCACCCATACTTTTAGGAAGGTATCCCGAGTGGGGCAGTGGGTGGGGTCTCTAAATCTGCCAGCCCGGGAATCTGGGCTGTGGGCGAGGACTCCCGGGCCTCCGGCTTGAGGATTCCTGGCTCCCCACCCCACCTGTTGCCTCTGCTCTGCCTACCCTGGGCGTTTTCCGGGCTGTGGAGACTGCGAGGGCCACTCTGACGCGAGAAGGTAAGATCCGGTCTCTCCGCGACGCTCCAATTCCTCTGCTCCGGCTTCAGAAATCTTTCTCCCAGAGCGAGCGAGTCCGCCTTTGCGCACAGCCAGCACCGTGGTCCCACACCGCCTCCAGGTGGCCAACAGGGGTACTGCAGCCGGCGTCGGTATAGGGTGCAGACCAGTAACCAGAGACCGCAGGGGGCGCCGGAACAGGCTTACTGATGGCCTACCAGGTGCCAGGTGTTGTGCAAGGCGCTTCGCTTACTCTATTTAACCATCAGAGTAACCCCGGGAGAGACAGCTAGCATTTCCCTCACTCTACAGTTAAGGAAATTGAGGCCAAGAGAGGCAGTGTGCTTTGTCTGAGAACATATAGCTAGTAAATGGCAGAGTGATTTACTCACTTTTGCACTGTCTCTTGGTGCACATAGGGTGTGTGAGAAGAGGCAAATATTGGCCTCCATCCTAGGAAGCTCTCCCTCCCTTTGGCCTTGTAGAATCAGCTAGAAAATGTCTTTAGCAGGTGCACTGAGCTTCCAGATCCGTCTCTGGGAATGTCCCAAGGTCTTTTCACCTTCTCCCTCCGAGCCCATTTCAGACGGGTCCATAGTCTGCAGGTTGAGATCAGTTCAGGCACAGCTGCACAACTCTGTCTTGCCTGCTGCATGACTGAGTGGTGGTCAGGGTGTCTATCCCCTCTCTGAGATTCAGGCTGGTCGAGCACCCTTGTCCCTCACGGGGAAGAGCAAGGTGCACTGAGTGGGGAGTTCTTGAACCTTAGCAAGATGGAAGGGAAGGCAGAGGTTGACCACACTGAGCCCACTCAGTGCTCCTTTTCTATCTTGAGTCCCAAGGTCGGGAGATCTCTGATTGGCATTGGGGGTCCCTCTTATCAGGGCCTGGGACTGCTCAGGCTGGTTTTGCACCTGCAACCGGTGGGGAGAGGACGCCTGGGCAGAGAGAGGCTGCCGCTCCAGCGCGGACGTGGGCGCCGTTCTCCGTCCTCTGCTGCCCCCTGGTGGTCTAGGATATGGCTGCCGCCTCCAACCTCCTGCCCACCCAGCGGAGCAACCTTCTCGTCTTCTCACCTTCCTTGCCTGGACAAAAAAAGGCTCCTTCCCAGAAGCCAAAGGTATGCTGGGAGAGAGATGTGAAATTTCTGGGAAGGTTAGTCTGCACAACATCCCTGAGCTGCGTCCACATAACACCAGGATTATTAGCCCCAAAAAATCTTTAAGAAGAGGCTACGGTGCACTACCCTCACAGGGCTCACAGTTTAACAGAGAAGACAGACCCCAAATGACTCCTACAATCTTTATTATTATTAATTTTTTTTAGCTTTTAACTTTATTTATTAAAACAATTCTTTTTTTGGGGGGGCACGCTGTGTGGCATGCGGGATCTTAGATCCCTGACCAGGGATTGAACCTGTGCTCCCTGCAGTGGAAACGGGGAGTCTTAACCACTGGACCACTAGCTAAGTCCCAGCTTTTAACTTTTTTTTTTAACATCTTTACTGGGGTACAATTGCTTTACAATGTTGCGTTAGTTTCCGCTGTATAACAAAGTGAATCAGCTATATGCGCATATATATCCCCATATCCCCTCCCTCTTGCACCTCCCTCCCACCCTCCGTATCCTACCCCTCTAGGTGGTCACAAAGCACTGAGCTGATACCACACGGAAGATGAGCCTCCAGAGAGGACACTGAGACTTCCTGCCACCAGGAGACTAAGCCAGGACCAGACACACACAGCCTTCCACTGCTGTCCTGGGGCAGGGGGAGGGGTGGAGAGAGCAAGGCTGCTGGGACCTCTGATGTCCTCACAATCCACTCACTTCAACAGTCATGAAAATATTGCCATCTTATTTTACCCAAGTGCATTTTATTGTAAAAATATTCAAACAACGCAGAACACGGAGTAAAATGTGAAAGTCCCCCTTCACACACACCCCCACCCCTACCCAGACTTAACTCCTGTTAGCACCATGAGGCAATCCTTACACACTCTCCCCTGTTTTTACACACACACACACACACACACAGTATCTATGGATATAGATTTATCTTCATTTTAACTCATATTAATGAGGTACTATGACTATATGTGTCACTCAGCAGCTTGACTTTTTTTTGCACCTAAATGTTTTGGTGAGCTGATCTATGTACATCAGTACACACAGATCTGCCTCATTCTTTCCAACCTGCTGCACAGTGCCCTGTACTAGTGAGGAAACATCACTTACTTAGCTCCTTTCCTTGTCATGGTCAGTTGATTTATTTCTCAGTTTCATTATTATGTAAAATGTTGTGACACATAGCCTTTTATTTACCTCGCTGTGCACATGTGACTATGTTCTCTCATGTAGACCCCAGGAATGATTGAATTGTTTGCAGAAAGGGGATGCCTGTTTAATAGTTGATAAATCTGGACAAATTGATTTCCTAAAAGGATGCGCTAATTTATATGTCCGCCAACAGCTTTTGAGACTGCCCATTTTCTCACAACCTTATCACCACTGGAAATGACCAATATTTCAAATTCTTATTAATTTAATGGGTGCAAAAATGATCCCCTCTCTCAATTGTTTTAATTTGCATTTTCCTATTTACTAATAAAATTGATCCTGTCTTCTGTATAACTTTTCCATGGGTGTTTTTTGGATTGCAATTTCTGTCCTTTTTTTTTTTTTTTTTTTAATTTCTGTCCTTTTCTGTTTCTTCTGTAGAGTTGTTGCCCTACTTATAAAGTAATTCAGACCAGTAAATTTGCAGATCTAATTGGCTTTATTCAGGGGTTCATGAATTGTCAGCATTCCATCTAGAAGGGCACTCCAAGGAGCTGTACAGAATGGAAGGTCGTTATAGGAAGAAGGGTCGGGGGCAAGGGAGCTGTTAGCAAAAGAAAATAAAGTATTATCTTAAGTCCTGGGCATCTTTTTTGGGGGGAGGGGAGAAAGGGTTTTATCATGCAGACGGCCTCTTCTTCCTCTGAGGGATTAGCTCATTAGTGCTGACCACAACATTCCAGACTGGTTGACTGATTGTTCCTGGGGGAGGTTGAGACTGCAATTAGGTACTAAGTCTAGGTTAGTTGTCATGGGCTTTAGCACAAGTGGTGCCATTTTGGGCCTGTGGTTTTTCTCTTTAACACCCTTTACTTACTGATTTTATGAGTTCCTTATACATTCTGTATATTTTTTGTTTTGTTTTTTTTTAGATTTATTTATTTATTTATTTAGGCTGCGCCAGGTCTTCGATGTGGCATGCGGGATCTTTTAGTTGCGGCATGCAGACTCTTACTTGCAGCAGACATGTGGGATCTAGTTCCCCGACCAGGGATTGAACCCGGGCCTCCTGCATTGGGAGTGCAGAGTCTTACCCACTGGACCACCAGGGAAGTCCCTGGATATTTATTTTTTGTATAACATATATTATTTTTCTATCCTGTCACTTTTTAAAGACAGTGTTTATAGCATCTTTTGTCATACGTAAGAATTGGTTTTCTAAGTAGAAAATCTGTAAGGCTTTTCCTCCCTGGCTTCTGTGTGGGGAGCTGTTTGCATGGAGGGGCCAGTCCTCTGTGGAAAGGGTGAGGGGCATTTCTCCTGGAAGCCTGATGCAAGCGGAGACCCATTTCCTCAGGGAAGGACTTCACTAGGGACACCGTGGGCGATTATGAAATTTTAGCAGCTGCAGGGAGCCCTGTGTTTCCCACCAGTGTGCCTGAGCTCGCCTCTCGGAGCCCAGTTAGGGCGACAGTGAAGCCAGACCTGGGCTGAGTGTGGGGAGGACATAGTCTTGCTGTATACCTGGGCCCAGGGACTGGCAGGTCACAGTGATTTGCTGAGACTCCCTCCTTTACCCCGTGAACAAAGAACAAAGAACTTTGCTCACCATCCAGTTCTGCAAGGGTTAAGTCATAACCCACTGCAGTGGCCCATGACTGTACCCTGAGAGGAATTCGGGGTGAAAACCAGCATAAGGCACAATGAGCTGTGGACAAACGGGCCCCTAGAGAGTTAGACGCGTATCCCAGGAAGAATTCCAATGACCCCAGATTCTTGCATCTTCCCGGTCACAGGAAAGCACTAAAATCATTAACTCAAAATATCCGTTCTTTGTGATAAGCAGTGATCTTTTACCAAGATGTAAACTTGACTGCACATATACCCTGGCCCAAAAAAATCACATAGCTGGCTTCTCCTCTTCCTTCTTCGGAGCAGTTTCCTCAGGGCTGCTGAGCAACCGTCTCTCGGGCTACAGTCCTCAGTAAGTGTCCCTGAATAAAACTTAAACGCACAACTCTTATGTTGTGTGTTTTTCTTTAAGTTCAACAGCCCTTCTTCCCGGGGTAGGCATGGCCCTGCCCAGAGAAACCCTTCTCATTCCCTCGGACTTGGGTGTCTCTCCCCAGGAGCCTGGGATAGCTAAATGGCCTCAGGTCCAGAGGGCCCTCAGACTGGGGGAGGGGAGTGGCCTCCCATGTGCCACACTGAAACACACCTCCTGGCTGGCCCGCCGGCCACAGGGCCTCGTCTCTCTGGCCCACCCCTTCCATCTCCTACCATCTCTCCCACCCTCCCCCTCAACCCCTCATCTGAAGTCAAGGGCACGTGCAGGCCAGGTGGAGGTGGTGTTAGCAGAAGGGGTCCTCCCAGCCAATCCGCCCCCTGCCCTGAGCCCCTGGGTGGGGTTGGAGGGTCTGAGGAATGATGTGGTCCCTGGGGAAGGGGCCTGATTCATCAGGGCTCCCCCAGCACCTTTGAGAAGAAAGAATTGAGAAGGATAAAGGCCTCCTTAAGAAAGTGGGAGGCCTGGGGTGATGGGCTCTAAGGGCACAGGGGAGAAAGGAAGCAGAGCCAGGAGAAGCCCCTGTCCCCCAGGTGCACAGAACATCTCTGGGCCCTTAGAGACCTCAGCTCTGGCCGCCCTACCCCACCCCACGGCAGCCACAGGAAACTGTTGTGCTCTTGGCTCTCCTTGCCCAGCTACCCCTCCCCCCATTCAGGTGGGGCAGGGGTGGGGTGGGCAGGCAGGGGAGGAGTTGAGAAGTCCCCGGAGGACACTGTGGTCATCTCAAGGCTGTCCACTCTCCCCCGCCCCTGGCACTTTCTACACGGTGTCTCTCATTTCCTGGGTTCTGGTTTTATCCCCCCCACCCCCCAAAAGTTGGGCTAAAGACAGCTGACAAGGTCAGAGCATCATTTGGATCCTGACCACTGTCCTAAGCCCCATTGGACCTCAGAGGCCTCACGCTCAGGTCTAACTGGTGGGTCAGTGATGTGTTTCCACCCTGGGAGGTTTTGTGGGTACTGGAGGGGAGAAAAGAGCTGGGAGCAAAGGAGGGGGGGCGTGCTGAGCAGGGGTCCCCAGGGGGGCTGGGGCTGGCTCAGGAGGAAGGCTGGGAGTAGGGGAGAGGCAGCCTGGGTGCTGGGGGTACCACTGAACCTCAGCTACCCCGCCAGAGGACATGAGGTTGGTGAAATGCTGCTTGAAAAAATAAGTAGACGAAAGAATCTAACCTACTTTCCTTTAATGAATCTGAGGATTTTTAGAATCAGGAAAACATTGGTGTTTATATGTAATTGACAAAGAAAAGAGCAAAAAACCAAAAAACCTAGTGAGGTAGGTGCAATTCGAGGTGTGGCCATTGCGGACAGCAGCCGACCAGTGCCGAGTTCAGGGCTTCACTGAAACGGGGCACGTTGCTAGGACTGTGGCTGTGATGGTGACTGCATTTACGGCCATCATCTGTTGACACCAGGTGGGCCTCCCCAGCTGTGCCAGTCATCGGGCCTGTCCGGGGGCACAGATGAGGCTGGAAGCCCATGAGGTGCTGCCTGAGTAACCCCCTAAGAAGGGGGTGCAGTTTTCTAATCAGCAGGCCCAGAGAGGTGCCTTTTTGTAACCTCCCCACAGGAAGGGGGGACCATTTGTCTTATTTCCAGAGAGGAGCACGATGTGCCTGCCGTTGGCACTGTCATCGGAGCTCAGGGCCCAGATATGCCACTCTGTTTCTTTATTTTTAACTCACTGTATTTTTTATGAGGAAGTATTTAAAAATAAATTGCAGATATCCTGACATTTCACCTTTAAATAATTCAGTAGGCATCTCTAAAAAAAGAGCTTCTTGCTACATAGGAAATTAATATTATCACAGCCAATGCAATTAAAAATCATTTCTTAATAGCCTGCGTTCACTAGTCCGTATTCAGATTTCCCCAGTAAACTGAGCACTTTAACCTTGACCAGGAACCCATCTGCTTGAGACCTCTGGCTTCTCCAGAATCCCCTGCCTGGGGTCTGGAGCAGAACCTGGTCCCCAGAGGAGCCCAGAAAGAAGGCAGAGAACTGGAAAGAGGAAGTGAAAGACTGGGGTTTCTGAGGAAAAGACCCCAAACCTGGGAGCCCAAGGACACCAGCATATTGCCAGACTCTTAGAGGTGAGTGTCAATGGAATGGGGGCTTTGGCACCTTCCTGGGACTATGTACCCTCTCCAGGAAACTGTTAAAAGAAAAAGACATATTACAATGTTTAAGAGTTTATTTGAACAAAAACAAATTTGAATTGGGCAGCATCCAATCTAGCAGATAAAGAAGAGCTCTGAGCTTTTCATAAAATGAAAGACTTTTATAGGGGAGTGGAAACAAAGAGGTTATACTGGCAAAAAAGCAGGTTGGTTATTGCAAAGTTGCTTTCCTTTAGGGGATGGCAGGGGTCTATCAGGCAGAGGCCTTAACTAGGGGCGATCAGGTGATTCCTGATGGACTGGCTTAAGATTTCATTTCTGGGAGAGCTGAAACCGTAGATTAAGTTTTGGTTTGGTGACGTGGGGCTTAGCATAAGTGACTCCATTTTGGGTCTGTTGTCTTGTTTTAACAGAGCTCATGTGAAGTCATGGCTATTCTGACTCATCTTCATCCCCTCCCTTTTCTAGAGAAAGAAACAGAGGTTCAGAGAGGGGCAGTGACCTACCCAAGCCCACACAGGGAGAAACTAACCCGGGTCTTGGTTCCAAGCCTTGTTTACCCTGGACCCCTCCACTCACTGGGCTTATGTGCAGAGCCCTTCCCCGCTTCCAACAGCACCCAAGGGGCTCCCAGGCTTCTGGTTGGCCCACAAGAGAACTGAGGATCTGAAAGGGTGATGATGGAAAAACAGAGGGCAAAGTGGAGAAGGTGGCCCCCTAGAGATCAAAGGTGGGACTACAGGGCAGAGTTTTAGAGCTTGAAGGAAATGTAGGAAAAAATATATATTCACATAATTTTATAATCTACAAGGCTTGTTCATTTGCACTGTTTATCTTAATCCTCACAACAGTGTGGAGGTAATATGCATCTCCCTACGGGTGAGGAAACAGGTCCAGAGAAGGTCAGTGACATGCTGAAAGTGGCTTGTGGCTTTATTGGCGTCGGAGACTCCTGAGTTCCATCAGGATTTTCCATTGCGGCTCCCCCTGCAGTCAGAACAGGAAGACAGGAGGGGGTCACGGGCTGCTGCAGAATGGCACACAGCCGCAGAGGCAACCCCGTCCCCATCCAATCGTATATCAGGTTGGTGGCCCCAGCCTCCTGGTGAGGAGGAAGGCTGCCCCTGGCTGCTGCTGACCAGAAAAGGGTATCGGTGAGGATGCGTGTGCTTTGGGCCCAGGTTGGTCAGTTTCTCACCCTGATTCTTTCCTATGTCCCCTCTGTTATCCACAGAGAAGAGGAGCTGACTTCCTGTAGGTCTGCAAGTTCACCGTCTGCCCACACATTACCTGTCCCTCCAGCTGAGATCAGCTCTTTTGTCTCTGCTGTGTCACAGGCCAGTCCTCTCTCTGCTATACCTCACTCTCTCTAAAGCTCCGCATTTGTTCTGATGCTTCATGAATAGATGATCCTACTTAGTAATCCAAGTAGCTTGGCAATGTGGATGTTTTCAGTTCTGTTTCTAAGCAATGAGGAGATTGGAGGTAGAGACCGTAAGAACGTAGACCAGGTTCACTTAGCCAGTAGGTGAGGAGGAAAGGGGTCCCTGTCACGTGGTGGCAAAAAGTTTGGCAGCACCGCCACCTGCAGTAATGTGGAAGGTGGAAAATGTACCTGATAAACTGGGTGGTATAGCTGAGATCTCCAGGCAAAGTGATGAGGGAGCTGCCTCGTTTTTCTTGTGGCTTATTATGAAATGTGAGAGGAGAGAGAGAAACTACAGGCAGGGCTATTAAATGTGAAGGGAGCTGGGACTTGATGGCTTCGAAAATTCTCAGCCTCTCCAAACAGTAAATGTTACTAAAATCAAATCCAGAGCACTCTCAGGAAAATATGGTCTAAAGATGAAACAAAGGGTATGATTGTAAAATCCTTTGTGAAGACCTCAGAAAGATCAATGATAGTGCCTCAGACCGAAGGCCCTTAATGAGTTTAAGGGCATGTGCCTCACAGGTTCTTTCAATCAAACATGAGGTCTTCTAAGAAGCTTAAAGACAGTATGGAGGTTTCTAAAAAACTAAAAATAAAACTGCCCTATGACCCAGCAATTCCACTCCTGGGTATATATCTGAAAAAAACAAAAACACTAATTTGAAAAGATACATGTGCCCCAATGTTCATAGCAGCAGTATTTAGAATTGCCAAGATATGGAAGCAACCTAAGTGTCCATCAACAAATGGACAGATATATACATATATATACACATACATAAAATGGGATACTACTCAGCCATAAAAAAGAATGAATTTTACCACTTGCAACATGGATGGACTTGGAGGGCATTAGGCTAAGTGAAATAAGTCAGACAGAGAAAGACAAATACTGTATAACATCACTTATATGTGGAATCTGAAAAACACAACAAACTAGTGAATATGACAAAAAAGCAAAGTCACAGATATAGAGAACAAACTAGTGTTTACCAGAGGGGAGAGGGAAGGGAGGAGGGGCAACATAGGGGTAGGAGAGTAAGAGGTACAAATTATTCTGTACAAAATAAGCTACAAGGATATTGCACAACACAGGGGATACAGCCAATATTTTACAATAACTATAAATGGAGCATAACCTTTAAATATTGTGAATCACTATATTGTACACCTGTAACTTATATAATATTGTTCATCAACTATACTTCAATTAAAAAAAGAAAGAAAAGCACTATTCCTTAGCAGCAGAAGCCCAAGGTACGGAAGAGATCTTATCTTGAAGAGATTTGCGGGGTGGCTTTTGTCTAATTGAGTGAATCCCAGTAAGATACACAGGAGACCCACACTTTTAGGAGAATAACATTCATAGAACACCGCCAGCTTGGACTGAAAGGCACGAGGGAGCGTAACATTTAAAAAGTCCTTTGTGAAGTTATACAATACAGATTGCCAACAAACACATGAAAGAATGCTCAACATCACTAATTAGAGAAATGCAAATCAAAACTACAGTGAGGTATCACCTCACACCAGTCAGAATGGCCATGATCAAAAAATCTACAAACAATAAATACTGGAGAGGGTGTGGAGCAAAGGGAACCCTCTTGCACAGTTGGTGGGAATGTAAATTGATACAGCCACTATGGAAAACAGTAGGGAGGTTCCTTAAAAAACTACAGATAGAACTACCATATGACCCAGCAATCACACCCAGTGTCGGCGAGGGTGTGGGGAAGAACCTATTATCTATGTTTATAGTGGCATATAAGTTGTTCAGCATTTTTGAAGGTGAATAGGAAGGATCTATGAAGTTTAATGTGCATATTCTTTGGCTTGCCGATTCTACTTCTGGGTCTTCATCCCTGAGAAATACACACATGCGCGCGCGCACACACACACACACACACACACACACACGGGCACAGAAGGACCTGGACAAAGATGTTCATCACACATTGTTTGTAATTGTGAGCCCCTGTCGAGGGTTTAGCTAAACTCCCTGGTGGTCTTGCTGCCTGGACACCCATGTTGTTTGGCCAGGAGGCCTGTTGGGGCCTTAAACTGACGCCAGCCCCTCCTAGAAAGCAGTCCACAGAGTCACAAACAAACCTAAGCTCCCCATCTGACTTCCCTAATAGCCTGGTGGTCAAGAGCCTCCCCTGCAGCCCTGGGCCTTCCCTTTACCAAAACCCCACTCATTTTGGTTCGGGCTCAGCCTGGGTGCCCCAAAGCACTCCATCCACAGACCCTAATAAAGGCTTGGGCCCCAAGGTCTGTGCTCTGTCTTGACCTCCCTGTGTGGCCCCTCGAGGCACCTGTGAGTGATAACTTCTCTATTTCAATTTCCCTTGTGACCTTTTGTTGAACACTAACTCACTATCCAGCATCCTTAACAATTGTTAATTTAACAAAGTCACAGCAGCCCCATGGGGCAGTAATAAGATAACCTGTGGTGCACCTCTTCCATTTGGTACCACGGAGCAGTTCAAAAAGAATGGGGTTCACCTTAGATGTGAACATAGCTCCATCTCTAAACCTCGTGTTGGATTTAATGGTTGTTGCAGAATGGCATGGATAGTATAATCCCATGTCTGTAAAGTAGAATCAACTCAGACTGTATATTTATTTGCTCATGCAAGCCTGTAGCTGTAGAAACTCAGAAATTGTCTGGAAAGCTACACATTCATCAAACAATGGGGGTACCTTTTGAGGGAAGGAGCTTGGTTAGTGTTGGGGGAAGGAGTGGAGAAGGGAACTTTATCTGTTTACTACTGTGGTGCTTGTTTTTAAGAAAGAATCTTTATGTACATGGGGACTTCCCTGGTGGTGCAGTGGTTGAGGATCCACCTGCCAATGCAGGGGACATAGGTTCGATCCCTAGTCCGGGAAGATCCCACATGCCACAGAGCAAGTAAGCCCGTGCGCCACAACTACTGAGCCTGCGCTCTAGAGTCTGTGCTCTAGAGCCTATGAGCCACAACTACAGAGCCAGCGTGCTGCAACGACTGAAGCCTGCGCACCTAGAGCCCATGCTCTGCAACAAGAGAAGCCACTGCAGTGAGAAGCCCGTGCACTGCAACGAAGAGTAGCCCCCACTGGCTGCAACTAGAGAAAGCCCACACGCGGCAACGAAGACCCAACGCAGCCAAAAAAAAAAAAGAATCTTTATGTACATAATTTCATATGTCGCTGTGTAATGAAGATAATGTTTTACATGTTATATTTTAAATGGTAAAGGAGGTGGGATGGGGAAAATGGGCATTTGCAGAGGACCCAGGAGCCTGTGCTCCCAGAGGCCAGTGCAGGAGGGTTGGGTGGTGACAGCCCCAGGGCAGGACACCCTGCCGAGGTGAGAAGCTTGTCTGAAAGTCCAAGAAGAAGGTATAAATTGAACAAAAGCACAGGAGAACCAGTGAGAACACAGCGCTCAGGAGATAGCCAGCAGAGAGGGGCTTTAGACAAACTTGAGACCAGGAAGTGTCATGGGGACTGGAGCCCTTGATGACCAGAAGAGGGGCTGGTGAAGGGCATAGTCAGTAGTGATGGGGTTCAGGGAAGGCCACCCCAAAATATGCCACTTTGGTATGATCATTTTGAATGAAAGTTACTTGGGAAACAGCTGGTACAAGAAGAGCACTCTGACTGGCCTTTGTCTCCCTGAAAGCAGGAAATTAATCTCCCATGTGAAGGTACCCTCCCTGTAGCAGGAGGATAGGAAGCATGCTTATTGCTAGAGACAGGGAGTTCAAGGCTGAGAAAGCTGTAGAAACAAACTTTGTTACTTCTTCATTATTTGCAACCTCAAGCCCAAACCCCTTTGTTTTGTCAAACCTTCACAACTAATTGTTTCTTTGTCTAAAAGGTATAAAAGCTGCCTGCTTTGGTCGCTTCTTTGAACCTCATGTCTTTGGAGTTCCCATAGGTATGAAATCAAATTTGATTGTTTTCTCTTGTTGATCTGGCTTCTGTCAATTTAATTATTAGATCAGCCAAAAAGAACCTATAGGCCCTGCCCCAGGCCCTGGGGAATCTTTCCAAGTACCTTGAAGAGCCTCTGACTTGAGCCTGGCCTTGTCCCGAGTCCCCAGGTGCGTCCTGTGCTGTCCAGGTATCCTGAGTGAGAGGAGGTGACAGCGGGGGCATGGGGGGCACAAGGTCCACAATCTGGGACCAGAGGGGACAGTGCCCCTCAGCAGACGGCAGCCTGAGAGAGAGAGAGAGAGAGGGAAGAGTGAGGAGTGAAAGCCTGAGCTGGTGTTAAGCTAACCATGCCAGAGTGACAGTCCCTTATTCTGCCTGTGTCAGGCTTGTCTTGGCGGTTTCACAGACAAGGAACTCACGTGCTTGTTGGAGTCAAAGTCACGGGCAATTTTGGTTTTCTAAATGACTGCTCAGGGTTCCCCATGCAAATGGTTTAAACCCTTGCAATGGTCAAGATGGAAAAATTTAAAAAAAACCAAATAAAATTCTCTAATTAAAGAAAAAACCCCTTCAAAAGTACTTGTATGTTCCTCTGTCGTAGAATATTGGAAAACTTTGATAAATATGCAATTTGAATCAATTGTGTTAGAGCTTCAGTTCTGTCCCAATTTGTGTCGAACTTCAAAACTGCTTTCAAATACTCAGTTTCCTTAAGGAAATATTTTTCAGTTTCTAGAATCCTTTTTCCGGTCTTCCCAGTTTCTGGAATCCTTGCTGCGTTGCCCAGGTCTTATCTCCTTCCACCTGGTTGACAGCAAGAGTCACCCAACTGGACTCCCTCCCTGCAGTGTGGGCTGTACCTCCTGTACCTGGTCTCTGGAGGTCACAGAATTAATGGTTAGCTTTAGAAGGAGCATGGAAGAGTGGAAAGAGCCCTGACTCAGTCTGATCGTGTGTGTGTGTGTGTGTGTGTGTGTGTGTGTGTGTTTGTGGGTGGAGAGGTATTGAGAAGATCTGGTCCTGAGCCCACTCCTCTGTGGGGGACCAGAGCAGAGGGCCCCAGGCAGGAAGACTCCAGAAAAAAAACATCTAAGGGAAGGCTACTGGAAGTCTAGCCAGAGCTATGGACCTCACGGACTTCATGGGAGAGAAAGTGTAATATTCCTATTTTACAGACAGGGAAATTGAGTCCCCTCTGTCCCTGCAGCCTTACTAAGAGGGAGGAGCGGCAGGTGGAGCTGCCTTTCCTCAGCCCTCCTGGGACTGCTGTGGTCTCAGCTTCTCCCAGATTCCTCTTGTTTCCTGAATCTTGGGGTTGGAGGAAGAAGTTACAGGTACTCCCTAAGTCAACAGAGTGGGTATGGGGGCCATCCTGGGCTGTTTCCTCTAACAGGGCCACAGACTATGCCACTCTTGGCAGTGACCCTGAGTGCCCCATTTCCCAGGCACCTCCCAGAGCCCAGTTCCCACAGAGCCACCTGCCCCCAGCTCCTCCTGGGGGAGCTGCACCTGTGAAGAGGAGATGGACCTCAGGATTGGGGACAGAGACTGATGTGGGGCATTCTCTCTCTGCAGCTTCCATTCGCAGAGATCACTCTGAGCTTCCAACAAAGGCCCAGATATTCAGCAGAGTCTGCACCCATGGGGGCTCTGAGACCTCGGCTCTGCATGAAGGATGCTCACCCCATTGACACCGGTGGGGAGACCACAGCTCAGAGAAATGGTGACTCCACCTTCCAAGCGCTCACTGTCTGTGGCGAAGGGAGGACCCCTTGTCACACAGCAAAGAGCAAGTCGGAAGGACAGAGGGCCACAGGGAGTAGGGTGTGGGGAGAAGGTGATCTTGGGACCCTGCTGGGAGGAGGGAAAGGAGGGATCGGTGGGAAGCTGTGGCGCTGTTCACACACACACACACACACACACACACACACACACACACACACACAC